>NC_061117.1:37884488-37968012 GCF_002878395.1 Capsicum annuum
AAAAAATAAAATAAATAAATAAATTCCTTAAGTATGACAAGAGTATAAAATAACTTAAATAAATTTTATTAAACTAATCCGTGGATATCACATTATGTATCATTTTCATACACTAGAAACAATGATAAGATATATCATTTATATAAAATCTTATATACCAATTTCATAAATTGAGACCCCAAAAATAAAAAATTATTTAAAATATGACTTTGTTATATATAGATTGATTTTAGCTTAATTGTATAAAATAATACATGAATAATAGGTTGTATACAATTCACAAATTAAAAATAAATTATTAACATATAATATTTACTATCACCAATTCTATTGTGAATTCAAAATTCATGGATTAGAAATTAAAATAGAGATTGAGTAAGAATGAATTATGGAAAAAGAAGAAGTATTTGATTTTCTTTTTAAAAAATAAATATAAATAGCACTCCCTCCGTCCCATTTTACTTGTCCCAAATTGGAATGATACAACAATTAAGAAAAATAATAAATAATATGGCTAGCTTACCAAAGTAATCCTATTAAATGATATTTACATTTTAATTTAAAGAAAATATAATTAATGCAAATGGTAAAACATGGAAAGAAAAATTTGTTTTATCTTGATAAGTAAAATGAGACATCAACTTAGCCAATTTGAGACGGATAAAATGGGACGAAGGGAGTATAATTTCAGAAATAGAAAAAAACATGCATATTAATAGGTTCCATGATTTTAGTCTACATATTAACTAACTCCTATTAAAATGAAAGTTTTTTAATTAGCATATAAAAAAGTGTTTTATTTTTAATTTTGCTTGTTTTAATTTTTTTTTATTTAAAATTTGTTATAAATTGTAATCTAAGAAGTATCGCTACCAGGTAAAGGAGGTATATTTAGGTTTTTTTTCCCGTATCAAATACACTTTGATCCAGAAATAAGGCAGCATATCAATTAGGAAAGTAGACCTCTCTATATCTTCATCTTCTCAAATGTTCCAGGGTTCACCAATGGTTACACTGTGGAGCTTGGCGATGTGCCGTGTGCGTTGTTGCTCGATTAGAATCAACTCTTCATTACCAAACCAATACCAGTCACGTCTGAGCTAAGTTCCCAATTTCTTGTTGCTCATTTTTCAACCTATTTATCTTATATCGATGGATTGAGCTTCATAGAAGCTAATACCACCACCTAATCTACATTACCAAGGTTCAAGTTGTGTTTGTAATAGGTTTCCTTTGTCTTTCACTAAGAGTAAGCCATTCAGATCTGGTGAGTCTATTGCGTGGATCTTCGTACCAAACTACACCCCAAGTAAAGTTTCACTAGGTGTAAATCACCTCGCACAATTGGCCACGCCGTTTTTTTCCTGTCTCCTAGTTTAGCATGTAATTCTAGATCCCTGTACAAACTAATTAACAACATCTGATTTATGTTTTCTTCTGCTGCAACCATTTCATCTCCCTATAGATTAACTCTAATTTTCTCTGTTAATAATTCTTAAATCGGTGGGTTGAGCTACCTAGCTAAAACCACCACCAGATTCTTGAACTATTAGAGAAGAAAAGAGCTAATGTTCATTTATCTTTTGTAATAGATTTTACCACAACAACAATACAAACTTTAGTATTAATTCTGGATGTCTTTGAAATCATCTCGCACAGTAAGTCTGTAATTGCTACTGTTGTGTAAATACTATTTCAATATTGTAGAAATCTCCAGTGTTATGTGTCCCGCTTTGATCTTCTGATATATGGTGTACTTATTTTATCCGAATATAGTATCTTTCTTACTGTATTAGGGATGTGTTCTAAATAATTATATTGGAAATTCCCTGCAAAATAAAAAATTATGTTAGTGAAAAAATCTGCATGAGTGTTACCTTTCCAAAGGGAATGTACCACTCTCATGATATAATGTTCATCAATGCTCTTATGGAGTTGATTTCCAATGCCACACTTCATGGGACCTCCGAGATTCCCTGTACAATTTGAACCATAGTGAAGGAGTCTGATTCAATAATGATATGTTGAATATCATTCCCCTTACAGTTTGCTAGGCATTCTCTTATTGCCAGAGCTTCAGCTTTTAAGCTGGTAGAATCTATAATTCTGGCACCTGTTGCAACCACCAAATCTCCTTCTCCATTTCTAATACAGAAATCATAAAAGCGAGGACCAGGGTTCCTCCTTGAAACCTTATCTGTTTTCCCTTTTAGCCAAGGGTTAGGAGGGGTAACCATCTTATATTCTAATTTCAGAGTTGGTTCTGTAACCTTGTAATTCATCAATAATGTCTATCCATCTCCTTCCCTGAATGTACATTTTTAACCTGACCTTAATGAAGTTTAAAATTGTGTCATTAATATCCTAATATATCTTTTTCTCATGGTAATTTCCAACATGAAGAATGGTATTTCTTCTTTTTCACTAAAATCGGAGCATGATAATTGGGAGACTCCAGCAACAACTTGTACCCAATTGTTACCTTCAATTTTTCTCCACAATCTGACACTTTATTTGAGGTTTCGCCTTTGATCAATGAGACCTGCTGCTCCACAGTAATGAGACCATACTCTATCTGCTACTTCTTCTTTGAGAAACAAATGGTCAATTGTTTCTCTAACAGGGTTGTCACAACAAACACAAACCTTAGGGATATTAGAATTACACTTAATTAAGTCCTCCTGCTACAGGAACTTTACCAAGCCAGATCCTCCAAGTTAGGAATGACAGTTTTAAAGGCAAACCTTTACTCCAAATTACTTTTAAATCTTATTAGTCTCATCCTTTGGCCTTAAGATTTCCCAATTACTTCTAGTAGTGAATTTGCCTTCACTATTCTTAGTCCACCAAGACTTAACCATTATATTTTTATATTGAATGACTTAACCATTATATTTTTATATTGAATCAAACTCATATTCTCTATGACATGATCCATAGTATCTGCAAGAATTACCTCTTGCATAGCATCATAGTCCCACCCATTTTCCTTCAAAAAATCAGCAATTTCTTTTAATGAATGGCAGGAGTGCACCTATGTAGGCTGAAGAAATAAAGGTCCAGCGTTTGTCCAATTATCAAACCATATAGTCGAAGTACCAGTTTTAGGTTCCCACCATATAAAATGTTCAAGCTTCTCCTTATTTTCCAACATTGATTTCCACACCTGAGATCCACCCCTCCAATGTACCAATGTAGGAATCTGTTTCTTACAGTATTTATTTTAGAGAAAGTTGGACCACAGATTACTTTGTGTCCTGAATCTCCACCACAACTTAGCAAATATTGCTTGGGAAATATCTTTAAGAGATCTGAATCCTAAAACCCCCCCCCCCCCCCCCCCCACCCCCAATTCTTGGGCAGACATACCTTATCCCATTTAGACCAGTGCTTACTCTTTTCTGTCTCTTTGTTGTGCCAAAAGAATTTTGCAAAAAATCTTTGTAATTCTTTAAAGACACTTTTAAGATGGACTATTGCTGATAGAACATACAAGGGGATACTCTGCAGAAACTTTTCAATAGGACCTCCTTCCCACGATAAGATAATAATCTTCCCTTCCAGGCTTGTAGCTTGTTCCTTACTTTATCCAGTAGGTCATCATAATGTTCCTTCTTCTTTGAATGGGAAATGGGACATCCCAGGTATTTAAAATGAATTGTTCCTCTTGCCGTTCCCATCTTTATTTCCATTTGTTGCACAATCTCAGTGGATGAATTTTGATGCGTGTAAAGGAAACTCTTGTCTTTATTCACATTTTCCCCAGATTCCTGCTCATACTTCTGCAAAACCATCATAATTCTACCAACAAAATAATTATTAGCGGAAGCCAAAATAATAGTGTTGTCTGCATAGGCCAAGTGTTTGAGATTAGAACTTCACTTAGGCGTACCATAACCCACAAAAGCCGAATCCTCATGATTAAGTGCTCTAGTAAGTACTTCTGAAGACAAAATAAACAATGCAGGTGAGAGTCTCCTTGCTTCACCCCCTAGTAGAATGGAAAAAAACCCACATATTGGCCTTTAAGCAAAATAGGGTAGTAATTATTAGAAATTAATCTCCAAATCACATCCACTACCCTGTCGGAAAACCCATCTTTCTAAGAAGCTTCATTAAAAAAACCAGGAAACTCTATCATAAGCCTTAGCCATATCCAAATTTATAACTAAGTTTGAAAGTTTCCCTCTCTTCCCAATATCTGCAATCACTTCTTGTGTTAACAGGACATTCTCAATAATGCTCCTCCCTTTTAGAAAGCCAGATTGGTTCGGAGAAATCAATTTGGGAAGGATATTCTCCAACCTATCAAGCACAATACTTGAAAGTAACTTATCAATAAAATTACTCAAACTAATTGGCCTAAGGTCTGAAAAAGACTATACATTATCTTTTTTAGGAATGAAAAAGAGCAAGATTAGTGTTAGTAATGGATTTAGGAAGGGTGTTACCTGCAAAAAAGTTCTTCACCATTCTAATCACATCAACACCAACAATATTCCAACAAACTTGGAAAAATCTTCCAGATAGACCATCTGGCTCAGCATAATTGTCCTCTATCAATCTGAAAACAACCTCTCTTATTTCAATGTCATCTAGACTCACCTCTAAAATTCTATTTTCCTCCTCTGTAACCATCTCTGGAATGTGATGTAAGAGTGAAAAATCAAATGCATCTCTATCTTGAGTAAATTATTTCTGAAAATGAGTAATTTCTGCCTAGAAATAGATCTTCATCCTCAATCTAACAATCATGCTCATTAATGATTCTACTCACTTTCATCTTGTTTCTTCTTTCTTTGACAATGCTGTGAAAAAATCTTGTGTTTCTATCACCACTTTCAAACTAATCATACCCTGCTTTCTGTTTCCAGTAACTTTCCTCCAAATGAAGATATCGAATGTACTCTGCTTTTGCCCTTTACATTACCACTCTATTTTCACGAGATAGAGACTCTTCAAACAACTTCTCTTTTATCTTGGTTATCTCCTCCCTAATTAGAATTTGCTGAAAAATATCCCCATAAGTTTGTCCACTCAAAAAAGTTAGGGCCTTTTTCACCTGTTTAATCTTCCTTTTAAAGTCTAAAAAAGGATTCTCTATATAACTCGAGTCCCAGTTGCTCCTTACCACTTCTTTGAAATTAACATGATGTGTCCAAAAATTTAAGAATTCGAAAGGCTTATGAACTCTGTTAATTATATTCTCACATCAAAGCAACAGTGGTACATGATTTGACCCATCTCTAGGCAAGTGCGCCACCACTAATTGAGAAAATCCCTTGGAAATCAGAATTGGAGAAGATCCTGTCAAGTCTTTCAAAAATGCATTCTACTCCAACTCTACTATTCCGCCATGTGAAGGGGCTACCATTGTGTTGGATTGGCATAACATCACAACCACCAACATAATTATTAAAATCTTCAGCGTCATCAATAGTTACAGGAATTCCAGCTATCTTATGTTCCCCTCTTAAAACCATATTAAAATCACCACCTAGGATTAGATAAAGATAAGAGACTGTCGCATAATTCAAACCTCATATTTCTGTCATATTTTGCATAAACAATAGTCACCAAAAATGATAAATCAACAGATAGGTTGCACAATATCAGCGATAATTGCTGGTCACTGTCACTTACAAAGGTTTTAGAGAAATCATGATTTACAAACACCCAAATTTTTCCATTATAGTTGTTAAACATTAACGACATCTGGAGTCTATTTCTATACCTATTGATATGCCTGAAATGTTGAAAAGGGTTCTAATAATGTAATAAAGGTAAATTAATGAAATTTATGCAACATTTGTATTCTCTAAAAAGACTTTTGTGACTTAACAGATCTTAAGTTCCATTTAAAAGCCTTCATCATTTCTTCGCAGATTGAGTGCCTCCTCTTCTCTTTGGTTGAGTTCTAGCAGGTTGTGAACTATCTTTAGTTCTTTGATTTCTCCCTTTCCTAGCAAGTTTAACATTCTTAATAGCTCTTGGAGATAAATCTGCATCATGAAATATTTGATCTTCCACCCACTCAGAGGTTTTCATTTATGATCCTAATTCTGGCAAACTTTTAATTTCCACCTCCTCCTAAATATTATGGGTAAGGATACTATGGAGCACATCTTGAGGATTTTTAATATCTCTCCAATTTATATCTTCTACAACGGCTAGGGGAACATCCACAATTGCTAGCTTATTATCCCCGGTGTTATTGTGATTGTCTGCTTTCATCCATTCCCTCAACTCTTCACTTCGTACTTCATTATTAATCACATAAGATGCTTTTTTGTTGATAATTGCATTGATCACTTGACTGATTTTCTGCATTTTTATTGCTTTGATCATAGGATGAAAATGTGTTGGCTCTAGGTAAGCTATAAGAACTGATTTCCTCTACTCGTTGATTGTGTACTAGTTTATCCTCTGATTTCCTTCGTCTTGCAGTGATGTTTGAGTTTTTTGCTAGTGATGATGCCTTTTTCTGTCTTCAGCTTTGAATGACCTGGATACCCATTCTTTGGTGGTTTCCTGCTTATCATCCCCCTCCCTTTTCTCTCGTGTAATCTGCTATATAATAGGAATAACATTAGCTTGTGAATGCTCCTCTACTTCATCTGTCAATGCTTTGAAAGGATTTTCATTACCAATCCCTTTTTCAGGTATAATAGGAAAGGATAACCCTTATTGATGAATCTTCTCGTAGTAGGGTTCCACTGGTGTCGTTGATGATGCCTTTGACGATCATATATGCTGATGTGCCATGATTTCATGGCTCTTTCAATGCTTAAAACTATGAAATTATGCAAATACTTAGGTCAGTTTGTTAGATGTGATGTGATTTTTTGATTGTTTTGCAGGAAAACAGGGTTGGAAGTGAGTAGCATGAAAATAGGAAAAAAAAAAAAAACCTCTAGAGGTGAAGTTTTCTGCTTGGACAATGAGTCATCGGGTGAAGTTATGACTCGTCGTCTAAGACGTTGGGTGAACAGTGAAGAAATTAAAAATAATATTTGAAGCTTGGCAATGACTTGTAGGATCTGACTACGAGCTCTAGTGGAGGCCGTTCTGAGCAAGAAGGTGACAAAAGTCCACAAAGAATATAAGGTTGATCCCAGTAGTAGAAATGATGTAGGTGACGACTCGTAGGATCTAACTACTACTCATAGGGAAGGTCGTTATGAGAATTTGGAGTTAAGTTCTGAACATTGAAAAATTCACTGGATACATGACGAGTCAGAGAATGACTCATCTGGAAACATGACGAGTCATCACAAAAGAGCACTGGAGCCAGTATATAGTGCTGATAACGAGTCGTCGTCAGTCCAGATGACATTATCTGAGGCCTTACCTCTGCCGACCTTAATTTCCTATTTCATTTGGTTAGGATTTTCAG
Organism: Capsicum annuum; assembly: GCF_002878395.1. Taxonomy (NCBI): domain Eukaryota; kingdom Viridiplantae; phylum Streptophyta; class Magnoliopsida; order Solanales; family Solanaceae; genus Capsicum; species Capsicum annuum. The sequence continues at coordinate 37,891,885 of NC_061117.1, forward strand.
GTTATTTTGTGAAACTATAAGTACCCCTTTGATGTTTTTGTATTAGTTTACGCACTCTTTATACTCACAGCACTGTATTGATTCTAAGATTCAGTTTTTGATCGTGGAATCCTTGTTCTTAACTTTTACAATTTGAGATTCTAGTTTTCATTCTTAAATTATTGTGAGATTATTCCTATGTTTTCAATCATGAAGTACATGAATATTCTTGCAAACATGAGCGGCTAAACCTCTTGACTAGGGTTGTGGATACCCTAATGGAATAACAAAGTAGGGGGAGTGTAAAGTCGTTCTTGATTGATATTGTTGCATGTATTTTGATTTCTTCATACTGATTGCTTCCTTAACGACTGCAGACTTTAAGATCCTGCTTGTAATTGCAACCCACTTGAGAGAGGTTGAGAGGTTGAGATTAGGAAAAGAAGGTCACAACAGTAATTTGAAGCTACCAACCTTCATCTAATTAATTTGAGTTCGAGAGGAGATAGTTAATCTAGAATTCAGGACAAGGATTAATAATGCGACGCTCCGAGTCTGAGAGAAGATGAGGGAAATTCACCAAAGGATGTCGAGAGACAGTTGTGATACATAACTTGTCAGATTCTGCATGTAAGGTATCAAAAGGGTTCGACGAGCATGATAAGTCTATGGAGTTAGGAAGTTAGGTAGACACAGTCCTAGTGTTGGTCTCAAATTTGATTTTAATATAAAGTGTTCAAGCATCGTTGCTGCTACAATTGTTACTTCAAAATCCTCCTATTTACTTTTTACATTTTTCTGAATACTTCAGCAAGCTTGTGAGTGTTTTCCATCCCATTCCCTGTGGGTTCAATCCTAAATTTTGTTGGGTTATATATTTGACAGCGACCGTGTTATATTTTTTTGGTGTTGTAATTTAGGTGACATCAAATTTTGGTGTCTTTTCCTCGGAATACGTTTGTGGATTCATTGATTGAGTTTGTTGAGGTCGTTGACTTTTGTTTTTCTTTTATTTTGAGGGTATACGTCGGTGTATGTCTAGTACTCGGAGTTAAGACAATCCGTTGATCCTACTTGATTCAAAGCTTGAAAGGATCCTACGGCAAAATCGTAGGATGTCGAAACATGAGCACAAAGCTCATCCAGATGGGTTCAAAATGACCCAAATGCCTTGAACCCGCCACCTCCACATGGTATTCATGAGACAGTCATGCAAACTACTGCTTGGTTATTAGATGAAGAGAACCAGAGGTTGGCGAATGCTCATCGTAGAGAGCAAAAGGAAAGAGTGAGATAGAAAGAACAACGTCGAGCAACACTCGACAGAGAAAGAAGAGAAAGATTTCAACCACACCCCATTTATCAGTACTTACCAGTTTATGATGATCCGAAAAAAGACTGGGGTACGTTGAACCTGCTGAGTCAGGATCCTACATTCCTCTTGAGTTACCCCAAGTAGTGAAGTTTGATATTACGAGTGCCATGATCCAATTATTGAATCTGAAGGGTGTGTTCACTGGTGTACCGACAGATGATGCCAACATAAACATGACATGACTCGAATTAGGGCCTAGTAATGTCGGGTATCTCAAGTCCAACCAAGATCGGAGACCACCCTCATTACCCCGACCGTAACCACCCTACTCCCTCTGTTAGAAGAATTTCGAGCATATAACAAGATAAAATAATAATAATTTAAGGACATAAGATGAAGTCTATAACTATAACCAAACGATCACAACCAAGTGTCCAACCAATACCAATCCCAATGCCAATACCAATGCCAAGGCTAATACTAATACCGACACCGCCCATGCGCATAGTAGTCCGACAAAGCCTCTAACCAGAATCAAAGAACATCCGGTCGGGACATGCCCCTGACGATAGCCAAAAACAAAACCAAAGAAATAACAAAAATGAAAAGAAGTCCATAGCATGAAATGAAGTCTTTCAGAGTATGGAAGCTCACCATTTCAATTTGACTCAAGCAATCCCTGAATCCAAGTCACTGAGCAGGAGGAATGGTAATATGGCCAATTCCTGCATTGTGTGGGGATACGACACTCGAAGACGGTTAACGGAGTGAACGCTAGCATGTAACTCAGGGATAAAGGTAAAATAATGCCATCATTCAAAACCAAATCAAATAACCATATGCAATCACATGTACTACATATATATATCGTGCCAGGATAGGGAACAAGGTTTAGCATGCATTTAAAATCTTTACATGGGTTGTGTAACTTGGCCATCATAAAACCACCCACGAGCTATATGGGTTCAGCACCCCCTGCTGAAAGGGCCCAGTGCGTCTTAACCGCACTACCGGAGAAAAGAACTTAAAATGACTAGTATATCTCCCAAAATATAAAATGTGATATCATGAACACGGTCACCAAGACCACCCTCACATCGACAAATATGAGTTTCCAGTGTCGGTCCCCCCAGGACCCCACCTTTCACGACTTTGCTACTCAACCCGCTTTTAAGACCATATTAAATCATTTACACATTCCCAATCATTTATCAAGGAGTTTTTATTTAGGTATTAACCAATGGTATCGTCATACCAAAATTAGAGCTTGCAAGTCTATTACCTTATGCCATATAAACCATTAAATCAAATTAGACTCCACCATTTTTAATTAAACTAAAACTATTTATAATCAAACTATGGCCTCCAAGACCTTTCCAAAACCATATGAAACCAACCAAAATCAATTCATGTTCTATTTACCATTTATGCAATGCAAGAGTTCCAAGAATAGTTAAAATATGTGGCCAAATCATTCTTATTGACAATTTCACAAGGTTGAGGGCATGCCATTATCAAAATCAAAACCATGCAATTTGGGGCTCAACCATGGCCCCTCAATTAAATCCCCATCCCCATGCACCCATATATGCAAAACCATATTTAAAAACAAGGAAAACCATAATTAAACCATGAGAAACAATATTCATCCATGAACAACCAAAACCCCCAACCTTTATTTCAAAACCATAACAACACTATGAAAATCATACATTAAAGCATACACCTTTAGTAAAATAACAATGAGGGAAGAGTCAGATGTCTGAATTATAAAGATTCATTGAGAGAAATTGATCCTTAAGCCCTAAGATGACCACTTTGGAGAAACCCTACCTAATTTTGCTTGAGAGGATTTTGAGAGAGTAAAGAGGATGTTTTATCTTTTAAAGTGTGGAATGAATGACCAAACGCGTTATGGGACATGAGGTCTTAAGGGTTTTGAGTGAGAAATGTCTAAAGTGCCCCCAACTTAAAACTGTAAAAAGACCACAGGTGGTTACAAGTCGACCCCTTGACTCATGACCACAACATACAACTCGTACCCCTGAGTCGTCACCAAGACAGTGAGTTGGACACCCACACACTGTCCACCATACGACTCCATGACCTAGGGGTGTGCAAAAACCAAACCGATAAAAATGTTATTGGTTTATTGTTATTAGGTTATTGGGTTAGTAGTTTTTTAATGGTTTTATATAAAAAAATTATTGGGTTATTGGTTCGGTTCGTCTTTTTCTTATTGGGTTATTGGATAAACCGATAACCCAATAAGAACACATACATATATATATGACTTATATATATGACTTACATATATTTCTCTTTAATTTCTACAAATTAACAAACGAATTATTTCAATTATACAAACTCTTAATTTCTCCTAACAACATTTAGTTCAAACTTGAAGATTCTTGTAAATTAAAACACACCATATAGGATTTTTGGTTGTAAATAAGATTCCTTTTTTTCATGTTAGTTACTACTATTTCTATTTTATAAGTATTTTCTTATCGGTTAAACTGAAAATCAAACCGCTAAGGACTAAAAACCGATAAAATATCTTATTGGTTTGTTTATTGGTTTAACATATTTAAAAACCAAAAACTGATAAACCGAACCGAATCGACCGATGCACACCCCTACCATGACCCCACTCGTGACCTGACCATACGACTTGTATGGTCTAGTTGTATCCAAGACAGAACCCAAGGGATTGGACACTGGACAACATACAACTCGACCTTACCATTCGTAACCTATCCTCATGGCTCTTAGTGAGCCACTCATACTCAACGCCAAGTCAAGTCACTAAGTTTTTGATTTGATGAAGGATTGACCAAATGAACTATCATCACCCCTAATGATCCGTACCACCAAGTCGTAACCATAACAGCACCCCAGCCACTATTTACTGGACACCTAATGCCTAGGATCACCTGACTCGTACCCATTCCATACAACTTGTATGGAGAGTTGTTACTAGGATAGTGAGCTCAGAGCTCAGGAAATTTCCAAGGGTCAAAACTCAGGGTGTTTCAATTCTTCCCTACTTGGACCATTCACCGTCGAATGATGGGACAAGGCAGTGACTAGCACGATCAAACCCCTAAACATCTCTACGCTTACCTTTAAGACATAAAATAGATTTCCAAGGAATTCACAATCTTTTTGACAAAGACAAAAAACAAAGATGTTAAGAACAACACATACCTCAAGAATAATTTTTCAGAATAGGAAATAGGAATGGATACTTGGACTTCATGTCCTCTTCAGCTTCCCATGTAGCCTCTTCCACCTTGTGGTTCCTCCATAGACCCTTTATTAAAGCTACGTCCTTGGTCTGCAATCGACGAGCCTGCTGATCCAAAATCTCCATAGGGACCTCTTTATAAGATAAGGAATCCGAAACGCCAATATCCTTGATAGGCACAATATGCAATGAATCACCAGCATACCTCCTCAACATAGAAACATAGAACACCAGGTAAATGAGGCTCAAACTAGAAGGAAACTCCAACTCATACGCAACATTGCCAACCCTTCTTAAAACCAAGTACAGACCAACATATACCGGGGACTAAGATTCCCTGTCTTCCCAAACTGCATCACTCCCTTCATTGGAGACACCTTCATGAACACCCTATCCCCAACCTCAAACTCTAACTCCCTACGCTTGTAACTCCTCGGACGCTACACGGTCCTTATGATCCCGAAGGACCACAAGCTAACCCTTTTCTAGCACCTGTAACTGAGCACTGCATAATATACTGTAAAAATGCAGAAAACAACTGGTGAAAACTTGCCATAAGGTTCAAAAATAAAATACAACTGAATAAAGGATCAAAAATACTAAAGCAACTGTTTGAACATCTAGTCTGAAAGCCTCTAAACTATCTGAGTAAGGAGTTAATGGGACAATCCCCAACTAACTCTATCTACTAAAATATTGAATCTAGAAATATAATAAAATAATAGAATATCCTCGAATGATGAGGACGCACTGCTAAGTCTACTGCTGCTGGCTGAATCTGAACTGCTAAGGGTGCTCTGGATCTCATGCTTCTAAACCTATAATATAAAACACCATAACACAGAAAAGTATGTGTCAGTATTTAAGAATGTATTGGTATGCTAGATGAGGTAAGGATAAATGCAAAAGCTCATATGCATGAACTGTAGTTGACTACATAACATGAGTAAACTGAATGAGGATACATGCATGGATGCATAAACTATAACTGAAATTGTAGTAACACTGAATACTGAGTTCTAATAACTGGATTACTGATAACTGCTATCTGAGTTTACTGATACTGAATTTTTGATAACTGAGTCTACTAATACTAAAATTTGAGATCAAGCCTATCTAGCGGGGTGATCCTTGAATCTGCTGATACTGATACTTATTGAGTAAATATGAGATCAAGCCTATCTAGCAGGTGATCTCTATATCTATTTGAAATAAAAAGGATTGGTTAAATCTAAGATCAAGCCTATCTAATGGGTGATCTCTAAATCTACTGATAACGAATATGATTGACTGAAATTGGAGATCAAGCCTATCTAACGGGTGATCTCTGAATCTATTGGAACTATCTAAGTTCTTTACTGAGCTGGTGACTGTATCTGACAATTTTGATTTCTGTATAACTAAACTGAGTTCTATCACTGAGACTGAATCTAAAACTGAGACTGTGGGAGATAATTATCTAACCGACATGCCTCGAATCTGAACTAATGAGGTCTAACCTGTAACCCCAGCTAGAAGGGTGTCAGTACCGTACCACAGGTAAAGATACTTCTATGGTCAAGCCTATCTAACGAGTGACCCTAAATAGGAAGTCAAGCCTAAACTAACTGGTGACTCCTGGGAGGTAGCCAAGCCTTAATCTAACGGGTGACTCCTCATCCTGCATTGTCTACATTGTTCTGGAGTATAGGGACTACTACTAACAGCTCTGCCTCTCTAACGGGGAAGCCGTCATCCCTGCCCTCGCTCGGTGCTGAATCCTACTCCCAACTAAATAGACTCTGAACTGATTCTTAGACTGTACTGGACTGAACTGAATTTCTTACTGATCATACGGATTAACTGAGCTGAACTGAATCTACTGAGTTCTGTTGACTGGTGGAATACTACTAAATTCTGTTATCTGACTGAATGCTACTGAGTTCTGAATTGAATACTTGAATACTATTGAGGTCTGAACCACATAATGAGATGGAATAGACTGCCACTGAGATTACTGAGTTTTTCTAAGTTCTGTAACTGACTGAGTTCTACTAATCATGGCACGACTGAGATTATCTTGAAAACTGACACTAGCTCTAGACATTCAGCTAAATTGTCGGGTACTAAATACCCCCAGGACTCGATAGCATAAAAATAAATAGGACATGGCAATTCTCGAATACTTGACAATGGTCAACAACTCACAATACAATCAATGAGGTAGTTCATCAAGCACTTGAAAGTCATAAACTTGTACATGAATAGGCATGCATACTAGCATATCATAATTCATTCGCTAAGACCTTTCAACAAACACTTAGCATGCATTAACTTTTACATAAAAGGGGATTTCATATTAACATGCTATAATGGCACTATCTTCTTCACATAGAACTTTTATCAAATATATGGGGAGCATGCTTTGGTTATACAACAATTTCTACATCTAATTAACATGGTTACATAAGTCAACATGCAACTTGAAGGTTTTATCATGAAAATTACGCAAATCATCACATACTAGGACTAAATCATGAAACTTATAATCTAGAACATGAATCAAAACTCAATATAACATGAACATGAACTTCAACTCACATAAATCATAAAAACTCATAAATATATAATCTTTATACTTTAAAAAGGATTATTAAACTTCTTGAGTGGAAGGAACCCAAGAATTAACATCTAACATACCTCAAAAGCTTGAATCTTGAATGAGGTTAACTTTTCTTGAAGGTTCTTGAATGGTGACGATTTGATTCTTGAGTTTTCTTGAAGAAGGGTTTGAATCTTGTTCTTGGGTTTTGATCTTGAAAGAAATCCTAATTTTGATGTTATAGATGAATGAGGAGTTATGTATTTTTATTTGATGTAATTAGGGGTTAAAAAGGGTGGAAAAAGACCCCAAAAGCCCTTTAAAACATTGTTTCAGCGCTGTTTCAAACAAAGTTGATGGTCTGGGTGACGGATCGTCACTCTGGTGACTGACCGTTACTCCAACCGTCAGTTTTGGGCCAGAAAACGGCCTTACTGCCTCAGTTGTGACAGCCAGAGCGACGGTCCATCATTGACTTGACGGTCCGTCAGCTTGCCCGTCGCTCCTGGGCCGTTTGGACAACTCTCAGTAAAACGGCCATAATATTTTACTCCGATACCATATTTTGGCAAAATTGGTATAGTTGGAAATATAATTCAATTATCTATCTGTTGATGGGTCATGATCTTAAAAATTCTTTGTAGAACGGGAGATATGATCGTTTAAAGTTGACTATGACAATATCTTTCTCAAGAATTCAATCGGTAAAGGATGTTTTGATTCGTCTAATAGCTAGGACGTATTTGAGGCCTTAATATACATCAAACTTGATCATAAAACTTCCAAACCACTAAAATTTATTTCTCATGAGCTTGAAGCATGGTTCTACTATCGGTAGGGATTCTCGAGGTATTATAATGCCTCATATCTGCATAAGACTTCTGGCGACTTTGGGAAGCTTTAAGCCTATCCCGAATCACCTTCACCTTTTTCATAGCTTGGTTAACCAAATTTGGGCCAAACATCTCTACCTCACCAACCTCGAACTACCTAATAGGAGACCTACATCTCCTACCATATAAGGGCTTAAATAGAGTCATCCCAATGCTAGAGTGGTAGCTATTATTATATGTAAACTCTATAAGAGGCAATGCTCAATGCAACTACCACCATAGTCAATCACACAAGCTCGAAGCTTATCTTCCAACATCTGAATAGTCCTTTCTGCTTGCCCATCCGATTGCGGGTGGAAAGACATACTAAGACTCAGCTTGGTCCCCAAACCCTTCTGAAACAACCGCCAAAAGTGAGATGACAATTGTGTACCATGATTTGAGATGATAGAAACAGAAACTCTATGCAACTTCACAATCTCATGGAGGTACAACCTCGCATAATCCTTTGCCCAAAAGTTTGTCCTCACCGACAAGAAATGAGAAGACTTCTTCATCCTATCTACGATAACTTAAACTGAATCAAACTGATTTCGAGGCTGATGACCGATAACTAAATCTATGTTGATCACTTTCCACTTCCACATAGGTAACTCAATTTCTTTATACAACCATCCGGGCATCATGATACATTTTCATCAAACCAGGATAAATAACATAGCATGATTCATGCGCCTCAGTCAAGATCCTCGCTCATAATCCATCTATGTCGGGAACACATAATCTCCCTTGGTACTGCAAGGTACCATCTCCACTAACCTCAAAAACCATTACTTTTTTCCCACCTACATCACTCTTGAACCTCATCAGGATAGGATCTAATACTTGCTTTTCCTTTACCTCAGCACCTAGGGATGACTGCACCACCTTCTGCACAAATACACCCATAATCTCAGAGTCCAAGAAGCTGTAACACCCCATGATATCCCTAATTTAATACCTCACTCCGTAGCATGTTTAAGAAGTTGATCATCTAAAAATTTCCCAAATGACAAAAGGACTTAGTCATATTTTAAGCTCCTAAACTTGTGTGATATCTAAATTGATTTTTTCAACCTTGAGATATGGATTTTTAAGTTGATTTATGTTTGGGGGAGTAAGGGGATGTCTCGGTATAGTTTTGGATTTTTTAGGCAACGTTAGGGAGGTGTTTGGATGTTGGAAATAGTGGCTCAACGCGAAGTCAACGCGTTGCTATATCGACGCATTGTGTTGTCTAACGCGTCAGTGCCCAGTTCACAATTTTTTTAATTTTAGGTCAGGAGGGGTACATTAGTCAATCTCCCTCATCTAAACTCTGTCTTAACATAAAATTAAATTATTTTTAGGGAAAAATACGTCAGGAACCTCTTTACAATCTGTCAAATCAAAAACTCATCTCTTTTCCTAAGATCAAGAGTTTATCTTTGAGGTCAATAAATTCAAGAACTTAAGTGAGATTCGGGTTCCACTCTTTCTCCTAAGTAATATAAGGTACGTACGGTTTTCCTAAAACTACATGGGCATAAGAAAATTGTTTCAATACTATTAAAACATTGTGAGATCATGAATTTATGAAGGGTTTTGGAATTATGTATATAATCTTGCATTATGAGTTCTTCAATGATATTATCGTTTTGGTCTTGAGGCTTTTTCCCCAAATTTATTTGTAATTATATATATGTATGTATGAAATTGGATTTGAATATTTAATTGAGAGCATGAACATATAGAATCCCTCTGTTGCTATGATTTCCCATTCTTTTCATTCGATATGGATTATTTCAAATGCATTTTGAGAAGCATGATACAAATGTCTCAATTATTGTTTATGACTTGATTATGGTTTCGAATTAAAGAGAGGATTTTTTTTACATATTGATAAATGTTGAAATATATAGAATGAAAGAATTGCATGATTTGTCTAAAAATTCATGACCACCACATGTTTGTTGAAATGTTGAAAAGAGAGATTCTTTGCATAATCTGACAAATGTTTTGAAGTATGAATCTTCTTGAAATGTTTGAAGTATAATGGTCCAAACTTTATGTTTTGAAAGAAGAGACTGTAACATGATATTTTATGGCTCAGAAATATGATTTGCAAGTCTTCGTATGACGATACCAAATCAGATAAGGCCATGGTAAACTCAGAACATAATACAATTTTATTTTATATTTTAGATTTTAAATTCAGACAGATACATTTTTAGAATAGGTTAAAAGTGGGCACTAAGAGGGTTAGGTGGTTACTCGAAGTAGGCATGAGTCATATGATTCACTGCCCAAAACCCTATTTTGTTGATACGGGCTTATTATTTTCCCAAGAGGGATTATACACTGGCCTAGTGCGTTGTGCGTATCAGATTCAGATACTTCAACCCTTGCGGCAAACTTGGGTTGGGGGCTTGGCCGCCGAGTTAATGGCGGATCCCATATTGCTCGTGGGAAACTTTCAAATATGTAGGGTGTACCACCTAGTTCAAAAGTAATACAAAGCAAAGAGTTGCATTTACAAGATTGTTTTAAGAGCATTCGAGATGGACCATGTATTTTGAACTATCCCATGCATAATGTTTTATGACTTGCTCTCACCTATGTTATATATGTATAAATTCATTATTTTGGATTGCTCTACGTACTAGTACAATTGTATTGACCTCCTATATTTTAGGGTCTAAGGCTCAGTCTAAAGGCCTGCTAAACCATAGAGTTTTTTAGAAAGAAGTGAAGTGTGCAGTTGGTGAGCCCTCTCTATTCTAGAAAACCTATTTCTTTTCATATACTTGTTATTTACTTTGGTTTAGGTCCAGTGGAGGCCTTGTCCCAATTTCAGACAGTTTGATAATTTCATATGTAATAGAGATTTCGCAGACAGAAACAAATATTATCTAGATGTTGATGGATTTTTTTCGCATTGACATTCTTAACTTAGAACAAGACCATGATTCTGTAATGACTTTTATTTCCGCATCCTTTCTTTGTTGTATGAGTATTGTGCATGATTACCAGAAGTAGAAGGCCAACCTGGCCTCCATAGTTTGGGATGCTCATTATGGCAGGGCCTGGCTCGGGTCGTGACAAACATGGTATCAAATCACGATTCATGTTCCCAAGGTGTCTGTGAAATCACATTGAGTAGAGTCCTATTTATGTGTGTGTAGCGCACCGCACTTATGAACAGTAGGCTTCTAGGCGTTTAGGAATATCTCCCTTCTTTGTGATTTAGTTAGTACTGCAGAGTCTGAAATGTCCCTTGATCAATGGTCTTTTGTATTTCAGAAAAGCTATTATGCCTCCACGTCGCTCTAATGATCAGAATTCCCAAACTGAAGATGTCCGTCCTACCCATGGGATGAGGACACATAAAAGGGCTCACACTCCTGAATTTGTTGCTTCTCCAAGAGTCCCTCCCATTCAGACCAGTCCGCTTAGGGCTCCCCGATCTAGGACTAATTACACCCAACCTCCCAGAGAGAGATATCAAATGCTGAGTTCAGACAGTCGATGTATATGATTGCACAGTTGGTGGCTTTACAGACCTGATAGTCGGAGGACGTTGGGTCTGCGTCTCGTGCATTTGAGACTGCACGGGTGGGTCAGTTTATGAGGTTGAACTTGCCTATATTTATTGGTACAAAAGTATAGGAGGATCCATAAGAGTTTGTAGATGAGATGGAGTAAATTTTTTGAGTTATGCATATAGATGAAGTGGAAGGGGTTGAACTAGCGACTTATCAACTTAAGGAGGTAGAAAATCAATGGTACAATAAGTGGGAAGATTCGAGAGGTAAAAATGCTGAGCCTTCTGTGTGGGGCAAATTTGTGGAAGCTTTCCTGGACCGATTCTTTCCAAGGAGTTGAGGGAGTCCAAGGCTGAAGAGTTTATGAATTTGATATAGGGGAAGATGAGCATCAAGGAGTACACCCTGAAATTCAATCAACTATCCCGTTATGCTCTGAAATTAGCGGAAAACATAAGGGCCCTTATGAGGAAATTTGCATCCGCTCTTTCAGAAGATTTAGTGTTGGAGTGCAAGGGGGCAATGTTTACTAGAGATATGGACTTCTCTAGATTGTCCGTTCACATGCATCAGGTTGAGGAATAGAAAAAGAAGGTTGCTAAACAATAAGAGAAGGACAGACAGGCCAAGAGGGCCAGACCGGCAGATCAGAGCTATATTCAGCACTAAGATGGTAATTGGGGTAACAAGGGTCTGAAGAAAAAGTTTTGGAGTAATGCTCAGCCTGCATCCAGCACGCCTGAACTCAGACCTCTAGTTGATCAGCGTTTTCAGAATTTCCAACCTAGTCATGGGCTAAGAGTACAGGGCACTTAGTCATAAGGGAGTGTGGCGCAAACTTCTAGCTCATACCCCCGATGTGATATGTGTGGTAAGTACTATCCAGGAGAGTGCCAGTTTGGCAGGTTAGTATTTTATGCGTGTCGCCAGCCAGGTCATATACAGAGGGACTGTCCATCTGTTAGAGGAGTTGTTGGAGGTGCTAAGTCCCAAGCAAACTCCGCACTTCAGCTACCGAGAGCGATCGCAATTGGTTGTATGATTTATCAAATTTCCAAGAGGCAGAGGCCTCACCAAATATAGTCACTGGTACATGACAAATGCTCCTCCGTTATATGTGTGTGTTACTTGATCCCAGGTCTAATTTGTCTTATGTGACCCCATATGTGGCAGTCGATTTTGGGTTTGAGCCCAAAGTTATTGTAGAACCCTTCTCTGTTTCCACTCCTCTAGGTGATTCTGTTGTGGCTAGGAGGATATATAAAAATTGTGTTGGGTCCATTTGTAGCCGTGAAACTGCGGTAGATCTCGTAGAGCTTGATATGGTTAATTTTGATGCCATTTTAGGTATGGAATGGCTCCATTCGTGTTATGCCATGCTAGACTATAGAACCTAAAAGGTTACCTTCTCTTTTTTGAATGAATCAGTGATAGAATGGGAGGGGCATTCTTTAGCAGCTAGAGGGAAATTCATATCTTACCTCAGAGTCCATAAGTTTTTTTTCTAAAGGTTGTTTGTATCATCTTATTCGGGTTAAAGATTCAGATACCGAAAGTCCTTTTCAGTCTGTCTCTGTGGTTAATGAATTTCCAAAAGTCTTTCCGATGATCTCCCAGGAATACCACCTAATAGGGAGATAGATTTTGGTATTGATTTATTGCCTGGCACCCATCCTATTTCTATTCTTCCCTATAGAATGTCTCCTGCAGAATTGAAGGAGATGAAAGAACAGATAACAGATCTTCTTGACAAAGGCTTTATCCGTCCTACTGTTTCTCCCTGAGGTGCACCCATACTCTTTGTACGTAAGAAAGATAGTTCCCTCTGCATGTGTGTAGACTATCGTTAGTTAAATAAGATCACCGTAAAAAACAAATACCCCCTTCCTAGAATTGATGATCTCTTTGACCAACTTCAGGGTACTAGGTGTTTTTCAAAGATAGACCTTCGTTTGGGGTATCATCAGCTGAAGGTTAGGAAGGCTGATATTCCCAAAACAGCTTTCCGAACCCGATATGTCCATTATGAATTCTTAGTCATGTCCTTCGGATAGAGTAACGCCCATGCATCCTTCATGGACCTAATAAATAGGGTGTTCCGCCAGTTTCTAGATCTATTTGTCATAGTCTTCATTGATGACATTTTGATTTACTCTAAGAGTAAGGAGGATCATTCCCGTCACCTCTGAATCATCCTTCAGACCCTCAAAGATCATAGATTATATGCAAAATTTTCAAAGTGTGAATTCTGGCTTAATGCAATTGCTTTCTTGGGGGCATATTGTGTCTAGTGAGGGAATTAAGGTTGATCCCCAAAAGATTGAGGCAGTGAGAAAATGGCCTAAACCCACGATTCCAACTGACATTCGGAGCTTCTTGGGTTTGGTGGGGGTATTACATAAGATTCGTAGAGAATTTTTTTCCATAGCTGCTCCACTTACCAGGCTGACACAGAAAAAGATGAAATTTGTGTGGTTTGACTCTTGTGAAATAGTTTTGAGAAGTTGAAAAACAAATTGACTACCGCACCTATTTTGACTCTTTTGGAGGGTACAGAGGGTATTGTTGTATACTGTGATGCATCTCGAGTGGGACTTGGGTGTGTACTTATGCAGCATGGCAAGGTGGTATCTTATGCAACTAGGCATTTAAAGGTGCATGGGCGAAATTACCCCACTCACGACTTGGAGTTAGCGGCTGTGGTATTTGCACTTTAAAATATGGTGGCATTATCTTTATGGGGTACATGTTGATGTATTTACTGATCACAAAAGTTTGTAGTATGTTTTCTCGTAAAAGAAACTGAATCTCAAATAGAGGCGTTGGCTGGAACTATTAAAGGATTATGACATGAGCCTGCACTATCATCCGAGCAAGGAGAATGTGGTGGCCGACACCCTCAGTAGATTATCTATGGGTATCTTTCTCATATTGAGGAAGGAAAAAGGGAAATGGTGAAAGATATTCACCGGCTTACAAATCTAGGAGTACGACTTTTAGATTCAGAAGATGGTGGAGTAGTTGTGCATAAAATAGCTAAGTCTTCCTTATGAGTGGAAGTTAAGGAGAAATAGGCCAAGGATCCCATCTTGATGCAGATTAAGAAAAATGTGGGTCAATATAAGGTGATGAATTTTGAAATTGGCGGTGATGAAATTTTGAGGTACCAAGGCAGGTTGTGTGTACCGAATGTGGATGGTTTGCGAGAGAAGATCCTCAACAAGGCTCACACTTCGAGGTATGTTGTTCACCCAGGCTATACTAAAATGTACCATAATCTTAAAGCTATATATTGGTGGAATAATATGAAACGTGATGTTGCTGATTTTGTTTCCAAGCGTTTGAATTGCCAATAACTTAAAGTGGCACATTTGAGACTAGGTGGTACTTTCCAAGAGATAACCTTGCCTATGTGGAAATGGGAGATGATCAACATGGATTTCATCATGGGACTTCCGAAGTCCCGAAACTAATATGATTCCATTTGGGTAATCGTGGACCGAATGACCAAGTCATCCCACTTCCTGCCTGTAAGGACTAACTACTTGGGAGATGAATATGCCAAGCTGTACATATAGGAAATAGTTCATTTGCATGGGAACCAGTATCCATTATTTCTCATCGAGGTACACAATTCTCTTCGCAGTTTTGGCAATCTTTTCAGAGGGGTTTAGGTACCCAAGTGAACCTGAGTACCGCATTCCACCCTCAGACTGATGGGAAAGATGAACACACCATTCATACCCTAGGTGATATGTTGAGGGCCTGTGTGATTGATTTCAAGGGTAGTTGGATAGATTATTTGCCATTGATAGAGTACGCCTGCAGTAATAGTTACCATACCAGCATTAAGATGGCTCCTTTTGACGCACTTTATGGGAGAAGGTATAGATTACCAATTAGATGGTATGAAGTAGGTGAAATACGGTTGATTGGGCCTGATCTTGTTCATCAGGCAATGGAAAAGGTGAAAATCAGTAGAGAACGACTTAAGATAGCTCAGAGTCATCAGAAGTCCTATGCCAATGTTAGAAGAAGAGAGTTAGAATTTAAGGTTGGTGATTGGGTATTTATCAAAGTCTCCCCTATAAAAGGAGTCATACGATTCAGGAAGAAAGGGAAGATGAGTCCTCGCTATGTAGGACCATATCAGATTGTGAGAAGGATAAGTGGGATTACTTATGAGTTAGAATTACCCGCAAGTCTGGCTTCTGTTCACCTAGTATTCCATGTGTCTATGTTGAAAAAGTGCATTGGAGATCATTCCTTAGTGTTGCCTGTTGAGGAGATCAAAGTGACCGACTTCTTATCATACGAAGAAGAACCTATTGCTATCTTGGACAGCCAAGTTTGGAAGCTAAGGAATAGGAAAATAGCTTCGGTTAAGGTGCTTTGGAGGACTCAAAAAGCTGAGGAAGCTACTGGAGAATCAGAAGAAGATATGGGGATCAGATACCTAACTTTCTTTGAGACTATTGATGACGATCTAAATGGTACGAGTCATATCCTACTCTTTTTATCTTTCACTAGTATACTTGAAATCGTGCTTGTTTGTGCTCTGAGCCATCATTCGGGGATAAATGATCCCAAGTGGGGGATAATGTAACACCCCGTGATATCCTCAATTTAATACCTCACTCCATATCATATTTAAGGGGTTGATCATCTGAAAATTTCCCAAGTGACAAAAGGACTTAGTCATATTTTAAGCTCCTAAACTTGTGTGATCTCTAAATCAATTTTTTTGAACTTGAGATATGAAATTTTAAGTTGATTCATTTCGGGGGAGTAAGAGGGATGTCTCGGTAAAGGTTTGGATTTTTCAGGCAATGTTAGGGAGGTGTTTGGATGTTGGAAATAGTGGCTCGACGAAAAGTCGACACACCGCATTGATGACCGCATCGATGAAGCAGTGAACCAACGCAATATTGATTCATCGTATCGTCTAATGCGTCGGTGCCCAGTTCATGATTTCTTTTTTAATTTTGGGTCAATAGGAGTATATTAGTCAATTCCCCTCATCTAAACTCTGTATTAACACGAAATTTAATCATTTTTGGGGAAAAATACATCAGGAACCTCTTACAATATCTCAAATAAAAAACCCTAGTCTCTTTCCCTAATATCAAGAGTTCATCTTTGAGGTCAAGAATTTCAAGAACTTAAGAGAGATTCATGTTCCACTCTTTCTCCTAAGTAATATAAGGTACGTGGGGTTTTCCTAAAACTACATGGGCATAAGGAAATTGTTTCATTACTATTTAAACATTGTGAGATCATGAATTTATGAATGATTTTGGAATTATGTGTACAATCTTGCATTATGAATTCTTCAATGATATTATCATTTTGGTCTTGAGGCCTTTCCCCTAAATTTATTTTTACTTGTATATATGTATGTATGAAATTGGGTTTGAATATTTTATTGAGAGCATGAACATGTAGAATCCCTCTCTTACTATGATTTCCCATTCTTTCATTTGATATGGATTATTTCAAATGCATTTTGAGAAGCATGATACAAATGTCTCGATTATTGTTTATGACTTGATTATAGTTTTGAATTGACGAGAGAGGGTTTTACATATTGATAAATGTTGAAATATATATAATGAAAGAATTGCATGATTTGTCCAAAAATTCATGACCACTACATGTTTGTTGAAATGTTGAAAAGAGAGATTCTTTGCATAATTTGGCAAATGTTTTGAAGTATGAATCTTCTTGAAATGTTTGAAGTATGGTGGTCCAAACATTATGTTTTGAAAGAAGAAACTGTAATATGATATTTTATTGCTCAGAAATATGACTCTCAAGTCTTGGTATGACGATACCAAATCAGATAAGGCCATGGTAAACTCAGAACAGAATACAGATTTCATTTTAGATTTTAGATTTTGAATTCAGACATATACAGGTTTAGAACAGGTTAAAAGTGGGCACTAAGAGGGTTAGGTGGTTACCCGAGTTAGGCATGAGTCATATGATTCATTGCCCAAAATCATGTTTTGCTGATACGGGTATATTATTTCCCCAGGAGGGATTATACTGGCCTAGTACCCTTGCTGTATTAGATTCAGATACTTCAACCCTTGCAGCAAACTTGGGTTGGGGGTTTGGCCGTCGAGTTAATGGTGGATCCCATATTGCCCGTGGGAAACTTTCATATATGTAGGGTTTACCATCTAGCTCAGAAGTAATACAAAGCATAGAGTTGCATTTACAAAATTGTTTTAAGAGCATTCGAGATAGCCCATGTATTTTGAACTATCCCATGCATAATGTTTTATGACTTGCTCTCACCTATGTTATTTATGTATAAATTCATTATTTTAGATTGCTCTGCGTACCAGTACAATTGTATTGACTCTCTATATTTCAGGGTCTAAGGCTCAGTCTAGAGGTCCTGCTAAGCTGTAGAGTTTTTCAGAAAGAAGTGAAGCGTGCAGTTGGTTAGCCTTCTCTATTCCAGAAAGTCTATTTCTTTTCAGATACTTGTTATTTATTTTGGTTTAGGTCCACTGGGGGCCTTGTCCCAGTTTTAGACAGTTTGATAATTTCATATGTAATAGAGATTTCGTAGGCAGAAACAAATGTTGTCAAGATGTTGATGGATTTTCTTTCGCATTGATATTCTTAACTTAGAACAAGACCATGATTCCGTAATGACTTTTATTTTTTCATCCTTTATTTGTTTTATGAATATTTTGCATGATTACCAGATGTAGAAGGGCGCCCGGGCCTCTACGATTTGGGATGCTCCTTACGGCCAGGGCCTGGCTCGGGTCATGACAGAGGCAAACTCTAAGGTTAGCAAAACGGTGGATATCTTTCACCAAATCCAGCTTTATTTCATCCACATGAGCTAGAATTCCCATGGATAACCTGCTAAGTGCATCAGTAACCACGTTAGCTTTAGCTGGATGGCAGTGAAGACTCATATCGTAATCCTTGAGCAGCTCAAGCCATCTCCTTTGCCTGAGGTTCAACTCTTTCTGATTAAACACATATTGTAGGCTTTTATGATCTAAAAGTATATCCATAGGCACTCCATATTGATAGTGATACTAGATTTTCAACGCAAACACCACAACCAACAATTCCAAGTCATGAGTCGGATAATTCTTCTCATACACCTTCAACTTTATAGAGGCATAAGCTATCACTTTGCCATGCTACATCAACACTCATTCAATCACCACACAGGATGCGTCACAATAGACCACAAACCCATCCGTGCCTTCGGGCAAAGTCAAGATCGGACTTGAAGTCAACTTATCCTTCAGCTTCTCAAATCTACCCTCAAAAGTATTAGACCATGAGAACTTTACCTTCTTCTGAGTTAACTTAGTCAACGAGGCAGCTATAGTTGAAATACTTTCCATAAACCTCGTGTAGTAACTAGCTAAACCCAAGAAGCTCCGAATATCAGTTAGAGTCGTGGTTCTAGGCCACTTCTTAACCACTGCAACTTTCTGCGTATCCACCATGATCTCTTCACTAGAAATGACATCACCCAAAAAAGTGACAACATTCAGGCAAAATTCACATTTCAAAAATTTGACAGACAACTGCTGCTCTTTTAAGGACTGCAACACACTGCGGAGGTGATCGGTATGATCCACTAACTTATTAAATATACTAGAATATCGTTTATGAATACAATGATGAACAAATCTTGAAACTGATGAAAGACTCTATTCATCAAGTCCATGAATGTCGCCGGGGCATTAGTCAACCCAAAGGACATAACCAGAAACTCAAAATGCCCATACCGGGTACGGAAGACAGTCTTGGAAATATCTACCTCCCTAATCATGAGCTGATGATACCCAGACCGAATACCAATCTTGGAGAAAAACTTAGCACCCTGAAGCTGATCAAACAAATCATTTATCCTTGGAAAAGGGTATTTATTCTTTACCATCACCTTATTCAGTTGCAAGTAATCAATACACATCCGAAGGGAACCATCCTTATTACATACAAATAAAACTGATGCACCCCATGAAGACATACTAGGATGAATGAGACCCTTGTGTAAAAGATCCTTCAGTTGCTCCTAAAGCTCCTTCAACTCAGCTAGGGCCATTCTATACTGGGAAATAGAAATAGGATGAGTTTCCGGAACAAGATCTATCCCAAAATCAATCTCCCTGTTGGGGGGAACACTAGGAAGGTCATCAGGGAAGACCTCAGAAAATTCATTTACCACCGGGATGAAATGTAAAGAAGGACTCTCTAATTTAGAATATTTAACTTTAACCCAAACCAGATGATAGAGAGACCCCTTGGCAATTAGCTTTAATCCAAACCAGATGATAGAGAGGCCCCTTGGAAATTAGTCTCCGAGCTCTAAGATATGATATGAACCTCCCTTTAGGATCTAAGGAACCACCCTCCTACTCGATAACTAGCCCATTAGGGAATTTAAAAATGACCTTACAAGTTCGACAGTCGAGAGAAGCATAGCATGAGTGCAACCAATCCATTCCTAATATGACATCATAATCAACCATGTCTAATTCAAATAGATCCACCAAAGTCTCGCGACCACCCACAGATACCACACAACCCCTATAGACTCTCCTGGAAACCACTTTCATCCATTGGGGTAGAAACAAAGGGTTCGAAATACACTCGGGATCGAAGCCAAAATGCAAAGACACAAATGGGATCATATAAGAAAGAGTGGACCCTAGATAAAGTAAACAATACGCATCACAGGAAAAGTATTTCAACATACCAGTAACACAACAGGCATGCCTCAGACTCCTGACAGTTAGTGAGAGCATAGAGTTTGTTTCGATCAGTGCCGGAGCCAGATGGTGCACCCTTTGGTGTCGGAGCTAATGAAGAGGCAACATGAACTTTACTTCCCCAGAAGCAACCTTGGCCACTGGACAGTTTTTAATTATGTGCCCTGGCTGACCACAGTTGAAGCACTTGTCCTTTCCTTCATCACAGTAACCTTGATACAATTGACCACAAACTCTACAGGAAGGATAGGATGGAGCTGATGGGCCCTGCTGTACTGAGATTGGGTACCTTATGCCCTAAAACTGTCGCCACCATAAAAATTCCTGTCACTCGATGGCTTTAGGTAGGGAGCACTAGCCATTGAATAAGACCCAAAACTACCCCACTACTCTGTTGTTGGCCACCACCCTGCTCAAAAAATCTAAACTTCTTACTTATTCTTTTCCAAATCTCTATCTACTTTTTCTTCTCTTTCGGTACCTGCTGCATGTACACAACCAACTCGGAGATATCTATTTCC
Organism: Capsicum annuum; assembly: GCF_002878395.1. Taxonomy (NCBI): domain Eukaryota; kingdom Viridiplantae; phylum Streptophyta; class Magnoliopsida; order Solanales; family Solanaceae; genus Capsicum; species Capsicum annuum. Next base: position 37,912,686 of record NC_061117.1, read on the forward strand.
TTGTTCGACAAGGCAGCCTTAGTCTTTCAAATAAAGTCTCAGGACAAAACTTCCTCATTCTAGCCCTCATGCTTAAAACCAACTCCAGAACGTACCAGGACAGCTGGTGAAACTTCAAGGCATACTCCTTGACTGACATCTTGCCTTGTTTAGGTTAACAAACTCTTCAGCCTTTGCCTCTCTTGACTCCTGAGGAAAGAACCGGTCTAGAAAAGAATTAGAGAAATCATCCCACAGGGTTGAATCAACATCGTCACCCTTAGACTGTTCCCATTCCCTATTCTATTAGTAGGCTACATCTTTCAGTTGGTAGATAGAAAATTCCACACCCTCCATGCTAGTTGCCTGCATAATGCAGAAGATATTCTCCATCTTATCTATAAAACCGTGAGGATCCTCCTCAACCTTAACACTAATGAACACAGGAGGACTCAACCTCATAAACTGGCTAACCCTTATGGCCTCAGAAGATAGAGTAATAGAAGTACCACGCTCGACCTGAGAAGCTACCAACTGAGCCAACATATGAATAGACTGACGAAACTCAACATTTATCACATCAGCCTTAGGAGCTCGAGAAGGACTGGAGGGGATCGGTGGATCTCCAGGGGGCAATAAGGAACTGGACCCCTAGACCAAGTCTAGACCCCATAAGTAGGATTGGTCCCATCAACATTGTCCTCGAATGGGACAAAAGAGTTTCCATGAACTTCAAATCATCTGGGAGGCATGATCTAAAAAGTGAACAAATGGGTATTAAAGAAGATTTCAAGACCTTAGACTCTACAACTCAAAAATACAATACAAGAAAGAAAAATATTCATAAATGTCTCATAGCCTCTCCCTTGTGAGTGTGGCATGCTACACACCCTTAAAAGAGACTCTACTTGACATGACTTTGTGGAATCCAATGGACCATGAACCTAGGGCTCTGATACTAATTTGACACGATCCAAACCAGAGTTTAGTCGTGTCGGGTATCTCAAGTCCAACCAGGCCTGGAACCAACCGCTATTACCCCGATCGTAACTGCCATACTCCCTATGTAGAAAAAATTCTAAGAATATAACAAGATAAAACTATAATAATTTAAGGACATAAGATAAAGTCTATAACCATAACAAAACAATCACAACCAAGTGTCCAACCAATACCAATCCCAATGCTAATCTAAATACTAAAGCTAATACTAATACTGACACCGCCCATGCCCATAGTAGTCCTGTAAAGCCTCTAACAAGAATCAAAGAACATTCAATTAGTACTTTCCACCAATCATAGCCAAAACCAAAACCAAAGAAATAACAAAAATAAAAAGAAATACATTGCATGAAATGAAGTCTTCTTAAGTATGGAAGCTCACCACTTCAATATGAGTTAAGTTGTCCTAGAATCCAAATCACTGAGTAAGAGGAATGTTAGTATGGATGATTCCTGTATCACGTGGGGATACAACGCCAAAAGACGATTAGCAGAGTAAATGCTAGAATGTAACTCAGGGATAAAGGTAAAATAATATCATCATTCAAAACCAAATCAAATAACCATATGCAATCACATGTAATACACATATATATATATCGTACCCGAATAGGGAACAAGGTTTAGCATGCATTTAAAATCTTAACCTGGGTTGTGTAGTTTGGCCGTCCTAAAAGCACCCACGGGCTATAGAGTTCAGCTTCCTCTTCTGAAAGGGCCCCAGTGCGTGTTAACTGCACGATCGGAGAAAAGAACCTGAGATGACTAGTACATCTCCCAAAATATAAAGTTGACATCAAGCACACAGTCATGAAGACCACCCTCACATCGGCAAATGTGAGCTTCCCGTGTCATTCCCCCCAAGACCCTCACCTTTCACGACTTTGCTATTCAACCCCAATTTAAGCCCATATTAAATCATTTACACATTTATAACTATTTACCACAGAGTTTTTAAGTTAGGCATTAACCATTGATATCGTCATACCAAAATTAGATCTTGCAAGTCTATTACCTTATACCATATAAACCATTAAACAAAATTAGACTCTGCCATTTTTAATTAAACTAAAACCATTTATAATCAAACCATGGCAACCAAAGCCTTTCCAAAACCATATGAAACCAACCAAGGACAATTCATGTGCTATTTACCATTCATGCAATGCCAAAGTTCCAAGAATAGTTAAAGTATGTGACTAAATCATTCTCATTGTCAATTTCACAAATAGGTTGAGGGCATGCCACTATCAAAACAAAAACCATCCTATTTAGGGATCAACCATGACCCCCAAATTAATTCCCCATCCCCATACACACACATATGCAAAACCATAATTAAACCATGCGTAAAAATATTCATTCATGAACAACCAAAACCCTCAACCTTTATTTCAAAACCCTAATAACACCATGAAAATCATACATTAAAACAGATGCCTTTAGTAAAATAACAACGGGGGAAGAGTCACATGCCTGAATTATAAAGACTCACTGAGAGAAATTGATCTTAATCCCTTAGATGACCACTTTGGAGAAACCCTAGCCAATGTTTCTTGAGAGGATTTTGAGAGAGTAAAGAGGATGTTTTATCTTGTAAAGTACAGAATGAATGACCAAAAAATGTTATAGGGATGGTATTAAGGGTTTTTAGTGAGAAATGTCTAAAGTTACCCCAACTTAAAACTATGAAAAGAGCGCTGGTGGTTACGAGTCGACCCCTTGACTCGTGACCACAATATGTGACTCATTCCCTTGAGTCATCACCAAGACAGTAAGTTGGACACCGACACACTGTCCACCATATGACTCCATGACCCCATTTGTGACCTGACCATACGACTTATATGGTCTAGTCGTATCCAAGACAGAACCCACAGGATTGGACACTAGACAACATATGACTCAACCTTACCATTTGTAACCTATCCTCACGGCTCTTATTAAGCCACTCATATTTAGAGACAAGTCAAGTCAATGAGTTTTTGATTTGATGAAAGATCGACCAAATGACCCGTCACCACCCCTAATGATCCATACCACCAAGTCATAACCATAACAGAACCCCAACCACCATTCACTAGACCCCTAATAACTAGGGTCACCTAACCCATACCCACTCTATACGACTCGTATAGGGAGTCGTTACTAGGACAGTGAGATCAAAGATCAGGAAATTTCCAAGGAAAAAACCTAGGGATTTTAGAGCATTATGAATTTTATGAGAATTCACACTTCATATAATCTATTGGGGGTGATTTGCGAAGCATTGGGACTCAGGTTGTTCCCATTCTCTCTTACAGGAGAGAATGAGTTGCAAATATAATTTTTGGACCAATTTTTCTCATCTTCGAGAAAGTTATAGTTAAAAGATGAGATCTATAATTTTAGGCAGTTGCATTCAAAGGCGTTATACAAGACTTGGTTGCAGTTCGAAAAACAAGTTGATGAATGTGTTGAATCATAAAATCCTAGGGAGGAACTTACTTAAGATATTCTATAGATCCCTGAATGCTAATAACAAGGTTGTTATAGAAACTAATATTGGAAGGACCTTCACAAGTTTTTTCTGTGAGGTAGCTAAGGAAATTTTAGACCAAATTTCTAAAACCAACCAAGGGTGTAATACTCGAGATGCAGAAAGCTGGGCTAGTACTTATACTATTAAAGCCTCCAATGAATAGAGAGCCCTAGATAAGACAACGACTCAAGAGGTAGCCCAACTGAGAATTGAAATTGGGGTACTTACTAAGAAGTTTGCAGATTTTGAAGCAAAAAAGATGAATGTTATGGGTTCACAAGGTAAGTCATCTAGGAAATATGATCCAAACTCTAATGAGAAAACAAATATTTGGATAGAGAGTTGGCAGGTTTTAGAGCCCAAGGCCAAGGGTCTAATCAAGACACTTAATACTTAAGGCAAGAGAGTCAAGGTCAAAATTATTATGGGGAAAGATATAGGGATCGAAGTAGAGTGAGGGATGGTGACTGGAAGAAAAAGAATGACTACAAGGAGAAGAGTGGTGCACATGTTCCACCAAGGAACTGAGATACAGATTCAAGGATGAAAGCATTGCTTTTTAAGATGGTGAAGGGTTTAGAAAATCAAAAGAGTTGCCTTAAGGAGATTAAGGCAGATATATCGAGACTTGAGCTAGAAGGTTGAATTATATCCTACAGTGATTAAATATATTTGAGCAATAGTTTGGTCACGTACCAGCTACTTTATATCAACATCAGTAAGGCATGCTTCTAAGCAGCACAATACAAAATTCAAAGAGCAATAGTCATTGCTTAGACATCACCACTTAAAGTGGTAAGGACACTATTGATCCCTCTATGCTTGTAGTTAATAAAGCAAGGAATGATGTGGTTGATATTGATGATGCACCCTAATCAAAATTTGAGAAGGTGGTGACTAATGGTAAGTCCTTACTGAAATCAAAGGTATAGAAAAATAAATTGAGAAGAATAAAGGTAAGGTTAAAGAAGTCAAGCTTGTTTTGAAAACTTCTCCATGACCTCCCCTACCTTTTTCTTAGAGATTGAAGAATAAGCAAGAAGAGGGTAAATATCAGAAATTTATGTCAATGCTGAAGGAGTTATCAATAAATATCCTTCTTATGAAAGCTTTGAAGCAGATGCCTGGCTAAGTAAAGTTCATGAAATATTTGGTTAATAAAAAGGAGACGGTAAGTTTTGAGCCCGCTGATAATATGCACCATTGTAGTGCTATCACTTTCCAATCTTTGGTTGAGAAGAAGGAGGATCTCAGAGCCTTCACTATTCCATGTACTATTGGGTCCTTAAACTTTGCTCGAGCATTATTTGATTTGGGAGCTTGCATAAATCTGATACCATTGGTGGTGTACAAGCAGTTGGGGTTTGGGGAACCCAAGCCGATGTCTATGAGGTTATTGATGGATGATTACACTATAAAGAAGCCAGCCAGTTTATTATGTGATGTGTTGGTGAAGGTAGCTTCTTTTATCTTCCCAGTAGATTTTGTGACCCTGAACTATGGGGTGGATTTTAAAGTTCCTATTATCTTGGGAAAACCCTCCCTAGTCACGAGTAGGCATTGGATGACATGGAGATAGGAAAATAAAATTTTGACTCAATGACAAATACGTTACTCTTAATGCTTGTCAGTTGATGTGGCAGCCGAGGAATATGAGGGTGGCGTATATGATAGACACTATTGATGATGATGCAATGACTATACCTATTAAGGAGAGACTTAGGGCCAGGTAATTGGCAACAGTTATTATGAATTTTGACTGTGATGGTATCGAGGAGTATGATGAGATGGTGAGCGCTCTTATTAGAAGAGGGTCTTATTATTATGTGCCAAAGAAGTTATGTCTTGACTTGAAGAATAGAGCGAGCCCACTAGCTCGACGTTCTATAGAGGAGCCACCGGTCTTAGAATTAAAGGCCTCCCTTATCATTTGCACTGTGTATTTTTAGGGGCCAAAAACCTTGCTGGTCATTAGTGTTGCAGATTTGTTAGATACAAAGGTCGAGGCTTTGATTTCAGTACTACAGAGATACAACGGTCCATTGGTTGAACCATTTTAGATATTATTGGGATTCCACCCGAGATTTGTACTCATAAGATTCATCTTGATCCGGAGTATGTTCCTATCATTGAGCATCAACGTCGTTTAAATCCATCTATACAAAAGGTGGTAAAGAAGGAGATAATTAAGTAGTTAGATAAAGGTGTGGATTACCTTATTGCCGACAGCAAGTGGGCGATCTTGGTTCACTGTATGCCAAAGAAAGGTGGGATCACTATGGTCCCTAATGAGAATAATAAGTTAGTACCCATGAGACTGGTTATAGGATGGAAAGTTTGCATGGATTATCATAAGCTGAACACTTGGACACAAAAGGATTAGTTTCCTATGTCATTTATGGATCAAATGCTAGGCCGTCTTTCAGGATAGGATGGTATTATTTTCTTGACGGTTACTTGAGGTATAATCAGATTTTTATTGCCCTCGAAGACCAATAAAAAACCATTTCACTTGCCCATATGGTACGTTTGTATTCAAGATGATGCTTTTTGGACTTTGTAATGACCCCACCACCTTTGAACTTTTTATGATATTGATATTTTCTAATATGGTAGAGGATATTATAGAGGTCTTTATGGATAAATTTTTGGTGGTTGGAGACTTGATTAGGAAAAGTATTACTTCATGGTAAAAGAGTGTATCGTGTTGGGTCACAAAATTTTAAAGAGGGGTATTGATGTTGACAAAGCAAAGATTGAGGTGATTGAAAAATTACCTACTTTGATTTTTGTGAAAGGTATTAAGAACTTTTTGAGGCATAAAGGGTTTTATAAGTGGTTCATCAAGGACTTCTCCAAAATTGCTAATCCATTATGCAAGCTTTTTGAGAAGGAAGTGAAGTTTATGTTTGATAATGTTTGTCTCAAGGCTTTTGAGTGCCTTAAGGAGTGGTTGATCTCGACTCCTATTATTATGTCTCTAGATTGGACCCTTTCGTTTGAGGTGATGTGTGATGCCAGTGGTGTGGCCCTAGGAGCTATACTAGGCAAAAGACGTGAGAATATTTTTCACTTAATTTATTATACTAGCAAAGCAACCAACCCCATAAAGAAAAATTATATAATCACTAAGTAGGAGTTACTTATAGTGGTGTTTGCTTTTTAGAAATTTTGGTCCTATTTTATTGGGACTAAAGTCATTCTGCATACCAACCATGTAACTTTAAGGTATCTTATGTTGAAGAAATATTCTAAGCTAAGATTAATCCGTTGGGTACTATTGCTTCAAGAATTTGACTTTAAGGTGAAGGACCGAAAGGGCATAGAGAACCAGATTATAGACCATCTATCCGGCCTTGATGAGGAGAAAATGCTTAAATTAGGAGATGATCTTGAAATTGATGATACTTTTCCATACGAGCAGGTCTTTCCAGCATCATAAGACTTAATCCCCTATTTTGCTGATTTTACCAACTATTTAGCAAGTGACCTTGTCTCGAAAAACTTGTCATTTTAGCAGTGGAAATGATTTATGCATGAGGTACGCAAGTTCTTCTGGGTTAGACCTACCTATTTTAGGTGTGTATGGATGGTGTGATTTGGAGGTGTATTCCCGAAGTTGAGATGATAACATTTTTAAGGCCTGACATTCATCTCAAGTTGGGGGTCACCATGGTGGTAACCGTATAACTCACAAAATTTTACAGTGTGGTTACTATTTTTTGACCATTTATAAAGATTCATATGACTATGCTCGGGCCTGTAACCAGTGTCAGCAGCAAGGAAATATCTCATGGAAGCATGATCTCCCCATGACACCTATTCTTGAGTTGGAGTTATTTGATGTATGGGGTGTTGATTTCATGGGTCCATTTGTGAGCTCTTATGGCATGAAGTATATACTAGTGCCAGTCGACTATGTTTTTAAGTAAGTGGAGGTGGTTGCGCTTCCCAATAATAAGGGTCAAAGTGTCACTACATTCTTAAGGAAGAATATCTTTTCTCGATTTGGTACTCCATGTGCTATTATTAGTGATGTTGGGTCCTATTTCTGTAATCATCTATTTAAGGCGACAAATATGGTATGAAACATAAGGTTTCAACACATTACCATCCACAAATGAGTAGGCAGGTTAAAGTCTTCAATCGTAAGATCTAGTCCATATTGGCAAAGATTGTGAATGCCAAACCAAACTAATTGTTTAAGAAAGCTAGATAATGCACTTTGGGCCAACCATACAACTTTTAAAACCCCCATAGGTGCCTCTTCATACCATCTTATGTTCGGCAAGGCATGCTACTTGGAGGTCCAACTTGAACACAAGGCACTATGGGCATTGAAAAAGCTAAATTTTGAGTGGAGTGATGTCATAAATTTAAGGTGAATAATTTGAATAAATTGGATGAATTTTTCCTTTGTGCTTATGAGAGTTCTACCTTGTACAATTAGAAAATAAAGTTGGATCATGATAAGAAGATTAAAAAAAGAGTATCCCATCCCGGTGATATGGTGTTGTTACATAATTCAAGACTTCGCTTGTTCCCTGGCAAGTTAAAGTCTAGGTGGTTTGGTCTGGACCACTCACTATGGTTAGGGTATTTCCTCATGGCATAATCAAGCTAAAATGAGAAGGTGATGCCCATTCAAGGTGAACGGGCATCATGTTAAGTGTTATATGGGTAGCACAGTGGAATTGGAAGTATGTGAGGATGTTAGTCTTGATGAAGTCTGAGTAGCCAAGGTAATTGATTCATGTCGGGATGCTAAATCAGGCGCTGCATAGGAGGCAACCAATGGGCCTGTTGGTGAAGTCTTAGTACCCAAAACATCCATATCGTGTCGCGATGTTAAATCAAGTGTTGTGTGGATTCGACCTATGTTTCACACTTATTACATTATAGGGTAACTTGTGTATTCATTGTGCATAACTAAAAGATGCAGGAAAAGATCAAAAAAAAATTTGGTACCTAGGTCCCCATAAGGGGCCCTATGAATTGTAGGGTATCACTACGACTCATCACCAAAACAGTTAGGAGGACGCTAGGAGAATGCTTCCAGGTAAGTGGTCTCTAGAGTCTTGATGCTCAGAACGAGTTTGTTGTCAGTGACGATGACTCATCACCTTGAGTCATCATGACTAGAGACCCAGGTAAGAATTAACTATAAATAGAGGGAGCCAATGACTCGTATCCACTTACTACATGTCATTGTTAGTAGTCGTTGTCAAATCCAGCATCGTGGACCCAACGGGTTGACCCTACCTAATTTACATTGAATAAAAGGGAATTAAAATCCCAAATGGTTCCTTTTCCAATTTTGAAAACTCATAAGTCCATTCAATAACCGTTTCTCCCACACTAATTGCAATCCTTATTATGTTTAATTACTCTCTCTTAAAATTACAAATACTTCCAAAGACTTCTAAAAAGTGGATCTCCTATTCTCAAGAACAAGGCCAAGTTACTAAGCTGTAATACCCTAAGTTTCAAGATCTAGACCCATCAAAGTATAGGCCATTAAATTAGCTTTCCAATGACAATAGTCTCGCCTTAATATATGTCGTGGCAAAAAGTTATGAAAAATTTCCTAAGGGCATGTCAAACTGCCAGTGATAATAACTCAGGCAATGAGTAGTTACCAGGTGACCGTCGCTAACCCTTTTCAGTTTAAAAACTTGACTTTGGCCTTTTTTCAAACACCTAGTATACTGCACTCGATTTTCAACATAACAATGACACAATTTCACGTTCAAGCATAAATTTTTCCATTTTAAACACGTGGGTTACTCAGACTTCACCTAATCACAAAGCATACCAAAGGCCAGAACTCATAACATTAACAATTTAAGCAACAGAAGGAATAAAGATGAAATTTTATATACCACAACTTATTCAATCATGTTTTGCAATTTAAAGAAGAAAGAAAAGGGTTACAATCATACCTTGATGATGCAAAAATTTCACTCTAGTTGCTTGGAACTTCAGAAAGTAAAACTACTTAACACTTTAGTCAGTGATTGCTTATTTTGTTGTGATGAGGAGAAAAGAGGGGAATGGACTTGTTTAAATAGGGGAGAAGAAAGAAGATGGAGAGTCCTAGAGGGAGTAACTGCCTTCAGATACTTTGAATCTAGAGGGTGTTAGATAGTTATAGAATTTGAAGAGGTTACAATGTATGTAACCGCCCTATTTTATCTCTTTAAAAGCCTTTGGGTCAAGTACGGGTTATTTAAATAGGCATTATATTTAACCCGACCCGACCTGTAACTAGGGTTACATTGACGGTTAACCCAACGGTCCATCAACTTTGCGACAGTCAGCCTAGTTTACCGTCATGTCTTACCAGAGACATGTGTTCTAGGTCTTTCTGTGATGGTTACTATGATGGTCCATCAATGCTGCGACGGTCCGTCCAGTGGTCCATCAGCCATTCCAAAAACTCAGAATTTTAGCTTCAGGTTGATGGTTTGTCGGACGGTTGGTCGATTTGTTGATGGTCCGCCGACTCAACCGTCAAGCCTTATCCAGAATGTTCAACTTTTTGCCATGGCTGTGACGGTGCAAGTGGCGGTCCGTCGAGACCTTGACGGTCCATCAGTTATCCCGTCAACTACCTATCAACTGTAAAACTCTTGTCTTTCAGCAATCTCAGTCCTGCACACTTCACAAACACATCAGATTGCACAAAAACAACAAATAAGCTATGACTACGCTTACAACAACACTTGGTGGGTTGCCTCCCACTAGCACCTGATTTAATGTCGCAGCACGATGCAATTATCTCGATTACTCAGACTTCAATGAGATACATAATAGCTAGTCACTTTGTCGAGTCCATTAGATCGATATACAACTTCAGTCGTTTCCAATTCACGTTGAAGACATTTCCGTCTTCATTTGCAAGTTCGACTACTCTAGAAGAGTAGACTTGATTAACTTGAAATGGACCTGACCATTTTTATTTAAGATTACCTGGAAATAATTTCAGTCTGGAGCTGAAGAGAAGCACCCAATCACCCTTTTCAAAAATCTCTTTTTGCAATCCTCCGATCATGGTACTTCTTCATCTTCTCCTTGTAAAGATCAGCTCTTTCATACGCACCGAGATGGAACTTATCCATCTCATTCAGTTGTCCTAATCTCAGCTGTGCTTCCTCATTCCAATTCAAATTCAGCCTCCTAAGTGCCCACAACACCTTATGCTCCAATTTAATTGGTAAATGACATGCCTTACAGTAAACTAATTGGTACGACGACATGCCGATTGGTGTCTTGTAAGCTGTTCTGTATGCCCGTAAGGCATCATCAAACTTCCTTTTGTAATATACAATGTTGTATATCTTCTTTTTTTTCCTTCTTCCTAAGTATACACAAGTGTTAGGTTAGTGTGTTGTGCCAAATTATTTTTTTGTTTATTCATGGTTTTCAAAATTGCTAGATTTTTATTATTATTTATAAGATTAATCTTTAACATTTTAAATCAAAGAGTAGTTAAACTTGAAGTATTTTTTTTTATTAGGGAATGATATTATTTATCTAATTAGTATTTTTCTTTTAAACTTAATACGTCCCAAAACAATATTAGGGGAATAAAAGTTTATATATATACATATATAAACACACACATACACACACTTTTCTTCATTTCTTTGGAATTACAATAATTTTTTCCAGGACTATTATGGGAACTAGAGAAAGCAACAATTATTATTATCAGTTATACCCATAATGGTTCATTGTAACTTGATTCTATTTGAACAAAATCCTGAGTCTGCCATTAGTTGAATGACAAGGATAACTATACTTGTAAAAAACTTATACGAAGGAAAATGTAATTATTTTTAAGAGTACAAGAGTAATTATGACCTTTTTTCTTAAAAAAAAACTCTTGCTTTGAGAGGTTGGCACTAGGAGAGTAGGGTTTTAAGCCGTTACGAGTTTTTTTCTACAAAATACAACTTTCTTCCCTTTTGAGATTGTGTTTGGATCGGTTATTTTAAATGATTTTCAACTTTTAAATTCTTTTTTTTTGTTAATTTTTGGGATTATTTGGAAAAGACAGAGTATACTTTTGTATCTACTTATGGGTTAAAAAGGTGTTGACATAATACATAAACATGCCTTTTAACTTGTCCTCAAATCACATATATGACCTCCAAGTTGGGGTGTGCACAAGTAGAAACTTAAAATTATATAAAGTTGAACAAGTAGACACACACGTACATAATACATGTAGGATGCCACAAAGGATAAGAATTGACCACGTAGGACACCATATGGACATATGTCTACTTGTTCAACTTTATATAAATTTGAGTATCTACTTGTGCACACCTAAAGTTGGAGGTTATAGATGTGATCTGAGGACAAGTTAAAGGGCATGTTTATGTATTGTGCCAAAGGTATTTTCTTCATTTCTTTTTAGTTGTTATTTTTCATATTTCGAGAATCAATTTGACTAATTCTCATAGGTAAATTAGATATTCAAAAATTCTATGAAAATTACTTTTAAGTTATAATTTTTTTTTTAAATATGATTAAAAAATACATCTTAAAATAATAGTTAAAATTTATATTGTTTGATTTTAAAAAAGAAAACTATGACAACTGAATAAGAATGAAAGCACAGAAATAAGACAAAAATTGATATTACAACTTATGGCTTTTAGCTTTTATAGCTTACTAGTTTAACCGCAAGTGACTCGCATGCAAAACGTTTAATTATTTAAAATTAAATAATTTTATCTATTACTGAAATTTTAATGAAGTGTAAAAAGTTCAAATTATTTTACAAAGATCCTTCACACTTAAATAAAATAGTGTAAATCTAAACATATATTTTAGTATAAGCGTGCGCGCGCGCACACACACACACACATATATATATACCACCAGAAGTTCCAAGTGGTTGATGGATCATCACGTTTGCATTTACCATGCACTACCTCTTTCCCTCGCTGCCAAAGGCTAAGAGAGACACATCAATTTAAACCATATCTATGGTATGATTATTTTCTTCTTTTATTTTTATATTTAAAATCTTTTCGTATTTTTAAAGTTAAATCTGTACAAAATCATTAATTAAATTCTTATTATGTAATTAAATTTTTTAAAAATTAGATACATCTTAATTTTTTTCTTATTCTAACGTTTTTATATTTATTTTTAGATTTTCCAGATCTTCTTAAAATCAAATTTAGTTGATTTAGAATTCATAAACTAATGAAAAAAGTATTAGTTATCATTAATTCTGATGGCTTCTAATTAGGAAAGGTTTTATAATAAATATATTTTAATTAATTTTTAACTCTTAAATATTAGAAAAAAATAGTGAAAAGACGATTTTCTCTAAAGCAAAGACTTTTAGTGAAGGGCAAAGTTAAAACAATATTTCTAAGGCCATTCACACTTTTAATATATTATAGATTATAGATAGATATAGATTATAGATACAAATATAGATAAGCTGCTTAAAAAAAGTCAATCCAAACACCATATTTATCCACTATACTTCAAATTTATTCAATTTTAATCATGTAAAATCAAGATATATATTTTTATCTTGTATCTAGTTTATCCTTCTTATTAGGGGAAGTTTCAAAGATCATTGGTCCTCTCTCGATGTTTCACTCCATCACACTTGAAAGGATTGAGAGAACAATATAATTCTCGTATGTTTATTTGCTGTTTCATCATCCTTCTCTACAAACATACAATGCTAAAGCCCTACTAAGGGAAAAAGTGTACAAGGATTCTCAGATAATGAATCAGAGCAGCTTGAGGAACACAGATACTATTATTTATCCTTATAGTAGTTATCCTAAGATCCATGTCATGACTCGACCTCAGGCCTGGCCGTGACAGGTATCTCAAGTCCACCACGGACCAGAGATCAACCCCTTAACCTAACCTCAAGAACACAATGATGATGATGATGACGATGATGATAATGATAATAACAATGATAATGATAATGATAATAATAATGATAATGATGATAATAATAATAATAATAATGATAATAATAATAATAATACAAAAGCCAATGAAATAGAATAAAAAGATGAATATATAACTCAATGAAGACCAAGAGTCAACAACAACCAACCAATCCACATCTATCCATGGAAGCCTGTAAAACCAAAATAACACCTAAGTCAGGACATGCTCCCGACCATGACCAAAAGAATTAAAAGGTACTGAGTAAATAAGGAAGAATAATGAAATGATAAAGCCTTCCGAAGGATGGAGCCTACCACTTTACAACAACTCAACGTACATGCTCAACCACCTAATACTGTACAGGGGCAATGAAAATGACGCAGCCCAGACCGGGGCCTTATCGTAATGGGCATCCCAAGTTCACCTAGGACCGGAGGCCACCCCCTTAATCCCACCTAACCACCTTATACAACCTTAGATTGGCTGAATTTCGAGCATATAACAAGATTACATAATGCTCTCATGAGGACTCTAGGATAGGATCACCACCATGACCGACCCAACCAAGTCTGACCATACCAAACCTACCATCCATACCACACCAAACCAAAGAGAATATCAAAACATAATATGATAATAAATCCCAAAATGTAATACGATGAAATGGTGAGAAATTATGTCCGATGATGCCAACCTCCCAGCTTATTCCAATGCCAACGATGACACCAACACCGATCCCGCCCATATCAACCGCCAAAAGTACCACAAAGCCTCTATCCAAGAGAACACAAATATTTAGTTGGGATATGCCCCCAACCATGGCCAAAACCAATATCCAGAAAGAAAGTAAAATATGTAAGAATGTCTAATAAAATATGTAAGAATGTCTAATATGAAATGATGCCTTTCGAAATGATGGAAGCTCACCACTTCAGTCTATTAAGCTCTCCCCGAATCAAGTACTATGAAGGAGGAGTCAAACGTCTGGTTCCTGCAAAGAGTAGGTATACATCCGTCAGTAGACGGGTTAGTGGGTGAACACTAGCATGAAACTCGAGGTAAGGATAAAGTAATGCCAATTATCAAAACCAAGTGAAAACCATCCAATGCGCACAACCATACATATGTATAAGTGCTGGGAAAAAGGATCAGGTTTAACATGCCATTTAAAACCTTAACCTGGGCTATGTATCTTAGTCGTCCAATCACCCACGAGCCATATGGGTTCAATTTCCCTTGTTGAAAGAGTCACGGTGCGTGTAGCCGCACGACTAGGCAATAACCCTGGGATGAATAGTACATGCCTCCAATATAAATGTGACACTCACACATGGCCATCGGAGACCCCTCATATTGATAAATATGAGTTTCTGGTTTTGATCCCCCCCGGGACCATCACTTTCCATGACATAGCTTACATTTTCCGCTATTAATGCCCAGTTAAAACCATTAAAAACCAATCCAATTATCCATTTATTAATCAAGGATATTTAATAAATCAGCGGCATCGTCATACCACCATACTTGCAAGCATTATCCATAGCTAAACCATTTAGATTAAGGGGACTCTCGGTGCTCGTTCCATTTACCATATTAACCTCTTGGGAGACTACTATTAACCTCTTGGGAGACTACCATGTTCTCCACAAGCATAACCAATTAGCCTTTAAGCAAAAGAATCTCTTGGGGACTCTCAGTACGAGGACTCTCGGTGCCCGTACCATTTACCATATAGCTCATAAAAGTATTCAATCAGTACTTTGAATGTACTGAGTATGTGAGATGGGGAAACAAACTAGTATAAGATAAACACTAGTGCATGAAACATGGTGAACTAATGCAAGGCTATGTATAAACATATACTGAATAAAAACTGAATAACTAAATACAAGGTCATGTAAAAGATGAAACTAAAACATAAACTTAGCATTATGGGAGCTAACATTAACCGACATACCCCAATCTAAGCTAATCAAGGTCCAACCTATAACCTAGTTGGATGGGTGTTTAGTACCTTGCCAAGGGTACGAACACTGGCTGGGGTAGATCTACTAAATTAGTCCCGAAGGACTAGGGTGTCAGTCCTCAACTGGCGGGTGACTCCTTATAACCAACGGTGGTGCCTTAGTTTTGGAAATTAGGGAATTCTACTAAAGGTCTCAGGCCTAACTAATGGGTGAGCCTTTATCCCTACATTCACCCGATTCTAAGTACTACTCCTAACTGAATAAGACTAATAACTAATATATTTTCAATATAATTATATTCTAAAAATATCAACAATGGATAATCCAAAGTGTTCAAGAACATGTAAGCTAGTGTATGCATGAATTCCTAGGTATCAGGTGGTCATAATCCACTAGCTCAAAACATGACAATATTAAACTGAACATCTTGAGAAATTTCACAATTCAAGCCCAAAACTCAGCAATTTATCAATATAAAGGGAATTCATGATTTTGACTACAGGAAGATACTAAACTTATGGGAAATATGTACTCATAGTTTAATTACAAGAATAAACTAAAATTTCAAGAAAACTCATACTTTCTATGGAACCCTAAACTTAAAGGGTGAGTTAAACCAGAGAATTTGAGAAATCTTTAGGACTCAATGAGTGGAAGTGCAATATCTTATTTTGATGATGATCAGTTGACAACAAGGGACCAGGTCCTTAGGTCTTTTTGGATTCAGTACAACTTTCATATGTCTGCACAGTTTTGTTTGTTAGTGTAACAAAATGCGTAGGTGAACTGTGTACCAATCAGGACACTTGGCCTACTCAAAATTCTACCCTAGTCACTATCCTGCTATAAATAGAAGAGAATACTTCTTAATTTAATGTTTTTGCAATCTTATTATAGAAAGAAGAAAACAACAAAAACTCAATATTGCTCAAGTTTTAACTTTTTGTTTGCTGAGGGAGTAATTGTTCTTGAGTCAAGTCTTGGTCTGTAATTGAATTACTCATATTATAAGAGTACTGATTTTCTTGTGTCTGTAGAGTGCTTAGGTAGAGTTACCTAAGTTGATTTTTGTTAGAGTTAATCAATACTGAGAGGAGATCTTGACAAAGTTGTCAAGGAGAGTTTATAATAGATTTATTATAAATTAGTGGATCTTAGAGCTAAGCTCCAATGGAGTCTGTAATCATGAGTTTGATTATAATAGATTTTTAAGTGCTTGTGAGGGCAAGCCATGGTTTTTCATCCCTTGAGCAAGGAGTTTTCCACGTTAAGCCATTGTGTTCTTTACTTTTCTACAATGTTTTATTTCCTTACCACTTTACTACTTTATTTCCTATATCAGACTGTAAAGAACTTGGTCCCTTATAAGGTGGTACAGTCCTTCATGATTTATCAATTGGTATTAGAGCAAGGACACTCTAAAAGGGTTATACCTCGAGTGAGTTATTGATCATGGCTACTCCACCTAATCTGGAAGAATGGAAATCTACCACTACACCACCCCGCTTTAATGGACAGTACTATGGGTGGTGGAAATCCAGGATGTATGATTTTTTTATGGCTGAGGGCAGTAAGCTAATGAATGTAATCCTTGATGGTCCTCATGCGTGGTATAGGACCAGATGAGTATAACAGGATTTTTGCTTTTAAAAATGCTAAGGAAATCTGGGACTGTCTAAAGACTGCTCATGAAGGAACAACAAATTTGAAGGATTCAAAAGTTGACATGCTGACCATTCAGTATGAATCTTTTTCCATGATGGAAGGAGAAACAATACAAGAAATGCATACTAGATTCACTTCAATCATAAATGAGTTGCACTATCTAGAAGAAGTGATTCCCTTCTATAAGCAAGTGAGGAAAATTCTAGGTGTTCTTCCTAAGTATTGGAAAGTAAAGTTGATGCTATTACAGAGGCATGACATCTGAAGACACTTACTATGGATAAACTTATTGGTAATCTAGAGACTCATGAGCCCAATAAGCAATAAGGGGAAGAGAAGAAAGAAGTAAAAAAGGAAAAATCTCTAGCATTAAAGACTTCAAAGTCTGATTCAATTGAGGAGGACACTGAAGTTGCCTATTTGGCAATAAGGATTGTTAGAGCAATGAAGAAAAGTAGTCAGTTTCCAAGAAGAGGAAGTAGAAACAAAAAGGGAGGTACAACTGAAGTTTGTCATAAATGTTGAAGTCCTAAGCATTTTATAAAGGATTATCCACTACACAAAATGGACTATTAGGAATATCAAAAGTATGGAGCTAACAAAGGAAAAAAGAATGACCAGGTCCCTGAGAATTCAAGAAGGAAGGTTGCAACTGATTATGCAGTAAAACAGACTTTAGCTGTCTTGGGAGATTTCTCCAGTGAATCTGAGAAGGATGAAAAGATTGAAGATATTTTTGTGCTGGCTATTGAGGAGTGTGAAGTTACCTATCATTCCTTGTTTTCTCTTATGGAAAACACTGAAGATAAAGAAGAAAATAAGGTAACTCTTTCTGACATTAAGGAAAAATTAGATAACTACTCTTCTAGAAAGATAAAGAAACTTGTAAATGTGTTGATTGATTCTATGTTGAATTGACTACTGAGAAAAATGCTCTAGAAGAGAAAGTAGAAAATCAAGAGCTTGAATTGATTGCCTTAACTCTCTAGATCTCTGAAATAGAAGAGCTGTTCACAAAATTAAAATCTAAAAATCTGAGCTTAATGAGTCAACTAGAGAAAGTAAATAATTCTGATGATAGTGAGAAGAAAGAAGCCTCAAGGATTCAAGTTAAGCTTGATAAAAAATCGAGGGATTCCCAAAAGTGCCTCATGACTATTCCATAAGGATAAAGAATTAGAAGGGACCTAGTCCGTATAAGAGAAGAACTTAACAAATCACTAAAATGGACTAAATCCTCACAAATCATTTCTAATTTAACTGGTCAGAGTGTCAATAGTGGAAAATTCCTTGGATATCGGTATAAAACCCAATAACTTAGGTTTCAAGGAAAAGTTGTTCATGGTGTTAGAAACAAAGTCCACAAATCTCTATGTACTCATTATTGAAGAGATGACACATGAAGGAAAACTAACAAATTTGTCTTAGAGTTAGAATGAACAATGCTAGATACATTAGCAGAAGAAAGTATACATGTGGTCTTTGATGAGTCAGGAAAGTTAGTGAATCTAGGTGATGATGAAGATTTTGATATTGAAGAAATCATTCCTGTTCAAAGGGATGATATTGCTTAAGATAATAATCAAGTACTAAATGATGTAGTTGGGAATGATAAAGGTGATGGTGATTCAGGATCTCAGTTACAGACTCTTGGTCCAGATAAAGAACATCAAGAAGGGTCCATTCAAAATCCCAGGGACCTAGTCCCAGTGGAACTCATCTCAGAAGGTCAAACTGGAGGTATAAATCTTCTCACCCACTTGAGAATTTGACTTCATCTTTGAAATCTGGGGTCCAAACAAGAGCTCAAATCAGAAATTTTGTGGCATTCTTAGCATTCTTATACCAAATTGAGCCAAAAAATATGAAAGAAGATCTGATAGATACTAACTGGATTAATGCAATGTAGGAGGAGCTTCATCAATTTGAAAGAAGTAAAGTCTGACACTTGGTCTCCATACCTATTATTAGAATAATTTATGAAGTATTAGTTGAGGCTGGGGTTGATCAAAATAACTTGACCTACTAAGATGAATTAGTTTTTCTCCATAAAATTGCCCATAAGATAGGTATCCTTGATAAAGTATGTACACACTCAAGAAAGAGAGGGACCTAGTCCCATCTCTCGGGTTAGTACCAAAACTGTAAATTTCAAAAATCATAAAAATCTATCGAAAAAGCCGCATGTCTTTCCTTATCTGAGTAAAAGCTATCAATTATCTAGTAAGGTGAAGTGTCACACTAATTAGGACCAGACATGTTATTTTGTTCAAAAGGCATCTAAATGTCAATGGTCACCTCCCTTAAATACAAAATCAAACTTATTCTATTTTCTTCTCTTCGAAATTAATTCACAAATCTTCTTTCTCAAATTATTCATTCTCTTAGAAACAAATTGTTCTTATTCTCTCTCTCACAAAAGATCTAAATGGCTGATAATTCTAATAAATTAAATCCCACTAAAGACCTAAAAATGAGTCAATCCCCATAAATTCAGTCTAAAAAATCCCAAATTGAACATTCAGATTCTTCAATACCAAGAACAGTAGAAGATCCCTTCTCAAATCTTCAATAGAATCTGATTCCATACCACCTATTCCATCCCCTTTAGTAACTACTGAGACTCTAGAGGTATTCATTCCTGTCAAAACTTTAGCTACCATGGAAACCCCTACTATGTTGGCCATGGTGGTAGACCTAAATTAGGGCTTTGGTTCACCAATTAAACATGAAGATTCTCAACCCAAAGTTCCTTTTTCCTTAGAAGAACCAAAAATACCTAAAGTTTCTAAAACATTTAATGTACCTGGTTTCCATACTCCCTCCGAGTCAAATCCTATTTTTGCTCAACTATGCAACAAAGAAATTCTAGGGAAAAGATCTGATCATTCTAGTAGTGTGGATTGGGTGGCTGAGAATTTAATCCTGCTTGCTAATGACCCAAGAGAAATCTCCCATAGCGGAGAAAATCCAGTAGTTAGTGAAAAGGAAAGTGATCTATCTTCTAAATGAGATATTCCTATAGTTTGGGAGTTTGTACAACCTCCAAATAAGGCGGATAAGGTAGATGATGAAGGACCACCACTAAGGTGGTCAATACAAAAACAAAGAGAAAGTAAGGGTAAAAAGAAGGTGGTTGGTGAAAAGGTTGCTAGAACATATTTAACTAGAAGATCTGAGAAGAAGTTGTTAGGGGATGTTATAAGGACTAGCAAATCATCTACTGCTAAGAGAAAAAAACTGAAGAAAACCTCTGTAGTGGAGGATGAAAATGTATAAGTTGTAGATATTAGAGTGGGAGAGGATGTTAATCCTGATGTTCTTGATGCAATAGAAAAGAGAAAAAAAAAGAAGTTCATGTTAAAGGAAAGACCAAGTCCTCTGCTTCAAAGTCTGGAAGCCCTGTGTAAGACACCGAAAAAAAAATCCTTAGCTTAATTTAGTCCTCTAAGCTTGTTAAGGGGTCCAAACTTAGAATATTCTAGCTAAGTATTCAGACTTAGTGCCATTTTAGCCTTCGAAAGTTGGCGATCTTATTTCATGGCCTTTACGCCTATTAAATATAGATATTTAGGTTGATTCATGATCAGTAATGTCCGTAGGTGTTTCCGAACAAGTTTCGAATTTTTTGGACTTCATTTGAAACACTTTTGGAATCCCAAAACAGTGGATCAATGCGATCTTGGCATGCCGCGTTGACTATCGTGTTGATGAATGTTTTCCCCTGCTTCCAGCGTTAATCTCAAGTGAGTCAATGCAGACTCGACATAATGCGTTGGCTATCAGGTCGATGACAATAACGCAACGCATCGGTCTGCGCATCGATGGTGCAATTTTCAGTCATTAAAAGATCGCGTCCTTGGGGGTATTTGGATTTTTTTCCCTTAACCTTCATCCCCCTAAACATGAAATTTATCACCTTAGAGAGCAATTAAACTCATCTTTTCTCAAAATTGCTCAAGAACAAAACCCTAGAAGCTTCAATTTCAAATCAAGAACTCAAGGTTCCACCATTAACTTTCAGAAATTCCTTAACTAAGGTATGTGAAGTATTCATCAAAGGGTTCCTTCCACTCTTGGAGTCCAAGAAACTCTTTTAGAGTTCATGTGGAGTGATTTCATGATTTCCATGAGTTGAATTAAAGTGTATTCATGATTTATTGCAAGATTCATGTAGAGTTAATAGATATGTATGCTTTATCATATGATTTCATGTTAAAACTCTTGAAATTATGTAATTGGAATTGAATCACGTAGCCTACATGTTGTTTTAGTATTATGGGCATGTATTATGCCCCATAAATGTGTGATGAATTATCCATGTGAGTTGAGTGGTAAAATTATGTCATGTTTAGCATGTGTGCAAGTGTTTGGTTGAATGCCCAAATGAATGAATGATGACTAAGTAGTTAGTTACCATGTCTCAAGAATTATGCCATGTCTTTTAAGTTTGTGCTATCGAGTCCTGGGGGTATTTAATACCCGACAATTTAGCTGCTTGTGTAGAGCCATGGTCAATCATAGAGTAGAATCAGTCATGTCTCGATTAGTAGAATTCAGTCATTTACAGAACTTAGGAAAACTCAGTGAACTTAGAATCAGTCTAGCTCAGTTCAGTTCAGCCTAGTACAGTTTAGAATTCAGTCCAACATCTATTCAGTTGGGAGTAGGATTCAGCACCGAGTAAACCAAGGATGGGGACTCTTCTGCCAGTAGAGGGTGTAATCCTTAGAAGCAGTCCTCGCATTCCAGAACTACGTAGCCAGCATAGGTTGAGACGTTAACCTGCCAGTTGAGGGTTGATAAGGTAATCTACCTGCCAGTTGAGGGTACCACCATTCTCATTCAGAGTACCTGCCAGATGAGGGTGATGCAGCACTTGTCCTTACCCGTGGCACAGTATTGATACCCTTCCAACTGGGGTTACAGGTTGGACCCCTAATCAGTTTGAGAAAGGGCATGTCAGTTAGACGATTCTTCTCATAGTCTCAGTTCCAGTCTCAGTCTCAAGATAGAACTCAATTCAGTTTTACAAATTCAGGACTATCAGACATAGTCACTCGGCTCAGTACGGTACTCAGTATGGTTCCACAGTATTCAAAACTATCAGATATAGTCATTTAGATATTCAGTAATACAGTATTTGTGAACTTAGATATCTATTATCAGTATTCAGATTCAGTACTCAGTATTAGCACGATCTCGTTACAGTCTATGTATTCATGCATGTACTCCTACTCAGTCATACTCACGTTATTCAGTTATTATTGTGCATGCATATAAACCCATGTATTTTATCCTACCTCACTGAGCACACCAGTACATTTAAAGTACTGACGCATGCTTTTCTTTATGCTATGATGTCTTATATCATAGGTTCAGACGCACGGGCTCCAGAGCACCCTTAGCAGTTCAGATTCTCAGCTTTCAGAGTAGTGGTGAGTCCTTATAGTTTGAGGACATGTTTATTATTTACAGTACTTCAGTTTTATTTTAGTAGATAGAGTTAGTTGGGGGCTTGTCCCATCAACTCCACAATTCAGACAGCTAGGGGCTTTTCAGACTAGAGTATTTTCAGACAGTTGTTCAGTTTTTCAGTACTTATATTCAGTTTTGGTATTTGGATACCGCATTCAGATTTATTTACATATTCGAACCTTATGGCATATGTTTGGCTATTTCCGCAATCATTACAATATTTATTACACAATTATTGCAGCAGATACCAGTCATGGGTTAACTTATGGTCCTGCGGGATTATGAGCACTGTATAGCATCCGGGGTACAGACTCGAGGTGTTACAAACTTGGTATCAAAGACTAAGGTTCAGCAGTGACCTAGGAAGTCTGAAAGTCGCATCTAGTAGAGTCTTGTGCATGGGTGTGTTGTACGCCACACTTATGGACAGAAGAAAAATTTCCCTTCTTTCGGTATTTATGTCGTGCGAGTGAGCATGAGCTCCAGTTACACTCTTTCTAATCTTAGCTTCTTTTCTATTTATAGAATATGCCTCTAAAGAGGACTCAGGGAAGAGGAATGGGAGACCAGTCAGCCCCTCGGGCCATCCATCCAGATCCTTTGGGTGAGCATGTCACCCATGCAGAGTTCAGAGCAGCCTTTACCACCCTAGCTCATTCTATAGAAGCTAAGAATGAATGTCCAGCTACGATTTCGACCAACCCAGTGGACAATACTATTGCTTCTAGAATTCGGGACTTTACCCGAATGAACCTTCCATCGTTTACCCAGTCTACATTAGATGAGAACCCTTAGGAATTTCTTGATTAGGTGTAGAAGGTTACCAGTATTATAGGGGTAACTGCTGTTGAGAGTGCTGAGTTGGCCGTATATCAGTTGTAGGATGTGGTTCACTCATGGTTTAAATAATGGAAGGCAGAGAGGGCTGTAGATGCAGGGACCATAGAGTGGGAGAAGTTTGCCATTGCTTTTCTGGATAGGTTTTTCCCACTAGAGTTGAGGGAAGTAAAGGTTCTAGAATTAATCAATCTGAAGTAGGGTAATATGACAGTGTAAGTGTATTCTCTCAAGTTTACTCAATTAGCTAGATATGCTCCTCATGTGGTGAAAGACAACAAATCCTAAATAAGTAAGTTTGTGTTAGGGGTTGCTAGCAGCGTGGTCAAGGAGTGTAGGACCACAATGTTGATTAAGAAGATGGACATATCTAGGCTCATGGTCCATGCTCAACAGATAGAGGAGGCTAAGAATAGGGAGAAGGAGAAAGAGAAGAAGAGAGTGAGAACAGATAGTTTTAACTTCACACAACCTAAGTTAGAAGCTGGGAATCATTCTCAGTTCCACCCAAAATCTTCAGTTCCAGTTCCGTCCTCAGCTAGTGCTCTTGTGCCGAAATTTAGAGACGATAATAGGGATATAGCACCATGCCCTAAACCCTAGGACAGTGTTAGCACTGCCCGAACAAATCCCCTTTATCAGAAGTGTGGCAGAAACCACCAAGGTATTTGTAGAGCAGGCAGCGATGTGTGTTTCGGGTGTGGTAAGCCAGGCCACAGAGTCAGAGATTATCCCTAGTTAGGTTCTTAGGGTCAGAATAACCGTCCCTCAGCTTAGTTCAATCACCCGAATCAGCAGGGTGCCGCTTCTAGTGCCACCAATGGAAAATGCCCAAACAGACTCTATGTTCTTTAGTCCCAACAGGATCAGGAGAGTTCTCCTGATGTGGTCACTGGTACGTTACAAGTTTATCATTTGCATGTTTACGCTTTGTTAGATCCAGGAGCCTCTTTGTCCTTTGTTACTCCTTATATAGATGTTGACTTCGAAGTCAGTCCCGAAATCCTAGCAGAGCTTTTCTTAGTCTCTACCCAGTGGGTAAATCTATCATAGCCCAACAGTTATACAAGAACTGTCCAGTTATGGTATCTTAGAAAGTTACTTTAGCAGGCTTAGTCAAATTAGAGATGACTGATTTTGATGTCATTCTCAGCATGGATTGGCTTCATTCCTGCTATGCCTCAGTCAACTACAGAAACAAAATTGTTCAGTTTTAGTTTCCAAATAAACTTGTCCTAGAGTGGAGGGGTAGTACTTCAGCACTAAGGGATCAGTTTGTTTCTTACCTTTAGGCTAGAAAATGATAGCTAGGGGATGTGTGTACCATCTCATTCGAGTCCAGGACATTAGTTCAGAAATCCCTACTCTTGAATCAGTGTCAGTAGCATGTGAATTCCCAGATGTGTTTCCCGAAGACCTTCCTGGATTCCTCCCAAAAGGGAAATTTATTTCGAAATCGATATTCTCCCAGATACTCAGCCTATATCTATCCCGCCATACAAAATGGATCTAGCAGAACTCAAAGAATTGAAGGAACAGTTACAGGATCTCCTAGATAAGGGATTCATCCAACACAGTGTGTCCTTGTTGGGTGTACCAGTTTTATTCGTGCATAAGAAAGACGGTTCTCTTAGAATGTTTATTGACTATAGTCAGTTAAACAAAGTTACATTTAAGAACAAATATCCACTTCCAGAATCGATGACTTATTTGACCAACTTTAGGGTGCCAGCTATTTCTCTAAGATAGACCTCAGATCAAGCTATCATCAGCTCAGAGTCAGGGAATGTGACATCCCGAAAATAGCTTTAGAACTGGGTATGGTCTCTTTTAATTCTTAGTCATGTCCTTTGGTCTTACCAATGCCCCAACAGTTTTTATGAACTTGATGAACTGTGTGTTCAAGAAGTACTTGGCCATGTTCGTCATAGTCTTCATAGAAGACATTCTTGTTTACTCCCGTAGTGAACATGATCATGAAGACCATCTCAAAATAGTATTACAGACTATCAAAAACCATCAGCTATTCACCAAATTTAGTAAGTGTGAATTTTGGCTAAGGTTAGTAGCCTTCCTTGGCTATATAATTTTCAGTGATGGCATTAGAGTTGATCTCCAAAAAGCTGAAGCAGTGAGAAACTAGCCCAGTCCCATCACTCCATTAGATATCAAGAGTTTCTTGGGTTTGGCCAGCTATTACCGATGGTTTGTTGAGGGATTTTTGTCTATTGCATCCCCTATATCCAGATTGACTCATAAGAAAGTCAAATTCTAGTGGTCAAATTCTTGTGAGAAGAGTTTTCAGGAGTTGAAGACTGACTCACTACAACTCCAGTTTTGACCTTACCAGATGGTTCAGACGGCTTTTTTGTGTATTTGATGCCTCCAGAGTTGGCTTGGGGTGTGCTTTGATACAGAGAGGTAAGGTCATAGCCTATGCCTCTAAGAAGCTTAAACCCCATGAGAAGAACTATCCTACTCATGATCTTAAGTTAGCAGCAGTAGTGTTTGACTTAAAGATTTGGAGGCACTATTTGTATGAGGTGCACATTGATGTGTTCACTAATCATAAGAGCCTACGGTATGTGTTATCTCAGAAAGATTTAAACCTTCATCAGAGAAGGTGGTTGGAGTTGTTGAAAGACTACGACATGAGTGTCCTATATCATCCGGGCAAGGACAATATAGTGGTCGACGCCCTCAGTAGAATGTCTATGGGTAGTGTTGCTCATGTGGAGGATAGTAAGAAGAAGTTAGCTAAGGAAGTCCATCAGTTAGCCCGGCTAGGTGTCCGCTTAGTCGATTCAACAGAAGGTAGTGTATGGGTACAGAGTAGTTCAGAATCAAGGTAAAGGAAAAGCAGGATAGGGATCACAGTTTAGTCAAGTTGACGGAATCAGTCAAAGATCAGAAAGTAAAGGTTTTCTCCCAAGAGGGAGATGGTGTTTTGCATTGTCAGGGTCGACTATGTGTGCCAGGCGTAGATGACTTAAGGAAGCAAATTCTTGCATAAGCGTATGGTGCGTGCTACTTTATTCATCCAGGGGCCACTAAGATGTACCGTGATTTGCGGAAGATCTATTGGTGGAGTGGGATGAAGAGAAATATTGCAGAGTTTATGGCTAAGTGCTCAACATGTCAGCAGGTTAAGATTGAGCATCAGAAGCCTAGTAGGTCCATACAGGAGTTCAGTATTCCCAAATAGAAGTAGGAAGAAGTGAACATGGACTTTATGACGGGTTTGCCTCGTAATCATCATCAACATGATTCAGTTTGGTCATTATAGATAGGATGACCAAATCAGCTCATTTCCTACCAGTCCATACCTCCTATTCAATCGAAGATCACACCAAACTCTATATCAGGGAGTTGGTCAGATTGCACGGTGTTTCATTGTCCATTATCTCAGTTAGAGGTACCCAGTTCAACTCTTTTTTCTGGAAAGCATTCCAAAAGGGTCTTGGTACCCGAGTTTACCTCAATGTAGCTTTTCAAAACAACCTCTCTTATGAAGAAATTCTAGTCGAAATCCTTGACTAACAGATTCATAGACTGAGGAACAAAGAAGTCCCTCTAGTCAAAGTTCTATGGCAGAATCAGTCCAGTGAGAGAGCTACTTGGGAAACAGAAGCAGACATGCGGACCAAGTATCCTCACCTCTTCTCCGCTATTCCAAATTCAGTTCAAGGTAATAGTTTATCTTAAGCTTATTCAAATTCATGTTCAGATTTTAGTTACAAACTTGGCATCAGTTACCATTGCATGTTCAGTCACATGTTCATGAGTCAATTCAATCATGTATTTATGCATCAGATATGCATGTCCAGTATGAGAAACTTAGCTTACCAGTAATCCCAGTCATGCATTCATGAATCATGTCCAGCTATGTGCTCATGCATCAGATATGCATGTTCAGCACGATAATTTAGTGTATCAGTGATCTCAGTCATGAAACCATGTTTCAGTTGTGCATGCCCAATGTCTAAGTTTAGTATATCAGTATTCTCAGACACATCAGTCTCATTCGAGGATGAATATTCCCAAGGGAGATATAATATAAGACCCCACAAAAAAATCCTTAGCTTAATTCAGTCCTCCAAGCTTGTTAAGGGGTCCCAGACTTAGAATATTCTAGTTAAGTATTCAGACTTAGTGTCATTTTAGCCTTTGAAAGTTGGCAATCTTATTTCATAGCCTTTACGTCCATTAAATGTGGATATTTAGGTTGATTCATGATCAGGAATATCCGCAGGTGTTTTCGGACTAGTTTTGGATTTTTCGGACTTCGTTTGAAGCTCCTTTGGAATTCCAAAACAGTGTCCGGGGAAGGACCCCACCACAAGAGTGTATCGTATGCAGTCTTACCTTGCATTTTTGCCAAAGGCTGTTTCTAAGGCTTGAACCATGACTTCCTGATCACATGGCAGCAACTTTACCAGTTACTCCAAGGCTCCCCTTCAAATAGATAAAATATATAGTTGTTTAAATATACAATGGCTTGAAAATTTATTCATTATTACAATACGCTAAAAATAAATAAATAAAATATTTTATTGTCATTAGAAACATAAAACAAGACTTATGAAGTGCCATCTTTTATTTGAAATTATTGAAAAAATGAAATTTGATTTATCGTATCCAAAATTAGTACAAAGCCGATTTTCCAAGTTTAACACAAAAAAAACTTGTATTTTACTAATCAAATATTACTAATTAGTGAAGAACTAACTTGATTCTAAGGATAGACTACCATTTCATGTTAAAGGGGGTTAATGGGAATGAAAATCTAAGAGATATGTTTACCTATCAATTTTTAGTCATTTAACAACAATGCCAAATTTAATATCTAAGAGGCAAAAGGGAACGATTAGATTTGATATTCATTTAAAGAATTAAACAATTTCAAATACATGAAAGCAAACATAAATTTCATATGATAATGTGCAATATTTTTTAGTAAGAGATAGCAATATGCGTATGCAAAGGTAGATAAAAGCTTAAGAGGAGGGAAAACAAGAACTAGACTACTAGACAAAACACGTGATAGTCTATTGTAGCTTCTCTGATTTGGACAGAGATGGAGTCAAGCCATGAGACCCCAAATGCGCTCTCGAGTCACATGAAAAGAAAATAAAAGAAAAGAATTAGTGACTAATTACGTGGGACGAAAAACACGTAAGAGGGGAGGGGAGCAATTTTAAAGCCCAAGTTCCAGATAGTCATTTGAGTCATTCACAGCTTATGTTTCTGTGATGGTTAATAGTTCTAGACTAAATTAATTCGAATACAATTGTTAAAAGAGTATATTTGTCGAGGAACCACACTTCTCATTTAAAGGGCAAGTTAAAATGAACACATACAAATAGAAATCAAAAGTTTCCTGATTCCATTAAGCCTAACAGTAAAGAAAGGATAAAAGATTTTTCTTTAAAAAAAAACAGAATCCAATTGTTTAAACAAGAAGAGTAAAAACCACATTTATAAACTAATACCAAATTCATCATCCAACTTGATTGAAAATTATCTTGGTGATTAGTATGTGTTAACCTTTATGTAATTAAACATGTATCTATACCCTTTTGCAGAAATTGATAGCCACAGAATGTTAACTCCAACTAGAAACTTAAAATTGGTGTCATTATTTAAGCTAGTTACCGACACTAGGTCATTTAAGTTGGAGCAACACTTAACCAGATAAGAAAATTTAATTTATAAATGAAACAACATGCTAAATCACATCTAAAACTAAAGTGACTAATCCTATGTTCCAGTTTTAAGATCAAATAAAAACAGTAAACCTTAAAATCGTATAGTTAAACATATTTTGACGGTTAAAGTTTTCTTGGCGTTTTCCATGCTGAACTAAGAGTTGGTGAGGTCTTGTAATCACATAGACAAGCAAAGAAGAAACAAATCAAATAGCCAGGCCATGTGCAAACATTCCTAATAACATTACGATAATCTTACAATAGCCGGTCAACAGATGTTAAAGCAAAATAGATGGACAGCTACACAGACCCAAAAATGTCGAACTTCACAGAGTGTATTTCATACTGATTCACAGGAATGTGAAACAGTTAGAAAGCATACAATAAAGTATAGATAATTACAGACTACCAGAAAACTATTGTTGATTCAGGCTTGTGTTTGTAATTAGCCAAATGAACAACTTTGAGCAACTAATATTATCGTTTGAGAGTTAAAAGCTCCAGTTTGTCTATCTTTGTTTGAGAGCCCAAACTAGTGTCATTATTTAAGCTAATTACCTATATTAAATGAAAACAAGATGCTACATGCTTATCCATAGAAAAAGCTATTCAAACAAATAAACTAACTTCACATTGAGTTGTCAAGCCTCTCTAATCATTTCTAGTACCCGAGTCTAACCAAAAAACAGAGAACTCAATCTACAGAGAAATACTTTTCGAAAGTGTAAGGCTTGTAGAACTTGTTTTTATGCTAAATTGAAGGTTAAAAATCATGTTCAAGTAAACAGCTATCCTAAACAATGCCAACGGGATATCATATTAAGTGTTCATGAAAAAGAATGCCAAAATCCAACAACAGACGCTCAAGTGTTTGCAAAGATTTGACCCTTTTACAAAAATGAGACTAATTGTAACTTCATCATCCTCTTACAAATTTCAAAATCATAGAAAATGATAAGTTCATGAACACCGAAATGTTTCTGTTCATAGCACATAGGAAAAAGTTCCAGACTTTTAACACCTAAATTTATTTGAAAATATGTCAACATGCCGTGCTTTCCTTATTTTCTGAAAATAGTTTTCACGCCTTATTAATGGTAGTCGAGGTCTTGTATTAGCTGAGACAAGTGTAAGAAAGTCAAGAAATCATTACCATGTTTAAAATACTTGAATCATCGTCACAATGAACTCAAAAGAAAATGTTCAGTTATACATATTTGAACATTTAGAGACACTTAGAGCTCTGTTTAAAATTGATTCAAGTTTATAGATACTATACAAATATGACTTTCTTTGCATACCAACTACAGATATAGCCAAATAACTGCCGCAATTTTTTTTAAGCAACAACAAAAAATTTGTTTTGGACAACCAATAATTCATGTAGTTTCCATCTTTTAAAATCTTTCCCTGCTTAAGAATAACAAACTGCTCCACTCTCATAGAACTCATAACTAGACACAAAGACATGTTTAAAAGATAACACTTTAAAAGCTACCCTGCCAACAAAAAACGTCAAAAATCATCTTAAATCCAGCTGTACTACAAAAAACTCAGGTGTTATAGAGTTTATACAAACTAAATGGCAATATTTTAAGCATAAACAAATTAGCCCAAGTTTGCATTCGCCACCAATAAAACAAAATGGCCAACTCCTTTTAAATTTTCAAACATTACAGATTTCATCCGAGCCAAGTCACAAACTAAAGTATCTAATACAGACATCACATATTGTGAACCAAAATCCAATAACCCGACACTCTTTTTATTTCGTCTTTAAGTTCGTAATAAGGCAAGCAAGAGCGCTAAACTCAAATGATCAACAAATCACTAAACCAAACATAATATAATTGGACGGAATAGAATTTACTCAACCAGGTGTTCATGCAACCACCTCCGAATCACATCAAAACTTAAAAGAAAACTCAAAATAAGAATGACCAACACCTATACCCATATATCTGCAGAACCACATATTCACACACAAAACAACATTCAGAATCAAAAATGCACTTTTATCCACAGGAAGGTAATCAGCAACAACAACAAGGTGAATCTCATGTCTATATAATCAAAATAAATGAAGGACAAGAGAATGAAAGGGGGAGATTCGTACGTTTTCTGAAGCAGCGAACTAGGACTTTTCTTCGGAGATTAAACTCGATGATTTCCCACCAACTTCAAGTGCAAGCGATGAAAAGCAACAAGAGTCGAGAGAAGAGTAATCGTAAACTATAAAAATAGAGCAAGAAAACTTAAGGGAGTAAAGCAGTATGGGACTCAAGAATTCCTCTATTTTTATAACACATGAAGCCTATCCTCAATGAATGAATAGGTGGTTCTATCTACAGGCAAAGACGTAGCTCCAGCAGCAGCTTCTTTATGAAGCTAAAAAAAAAAAAAAATATTACATCAATTTTATAATAAGTTAATTGTTAAATTTTAACACATGTATTAAAGAAAAAAAAGTAAAGATATAAATTTATTATATTTTTTTATTTTTACTCTTTTTAAAAAGTAAATACACATGATAATCACTCATAATATATATTTAATGAAGGATAAATTTAAAAATAATTTTTAATATTTACCTATGAATCATTCATTTATTTTAAAATACTAAAATTACTCCAATAATTCACTTCTTGTAAAATGAAGTGAGTAAAAATTTAAAAATAAAAAAAGAGGGAGAAAAAGAGCAAAAAATCTTCATACTTCAGATCTTGAAAGTAACGGAGAAGACTATTACAACTATTAGGTCTGTAAAAGTCACAAAATCCAGCGGACTCGTCATGATTGAAGTGACAGAAACTTGAAAAAGAATAGAAGATTTAGGGGTCACTTGGTTTGAAAACAAGTTATACCGAGATTAGTTATGATGAGATAAGTTATGTTGGAATTAGTTATGCTGGGATAAATTATGCTGATATTATTTTTTAGTGGTTGTTTGATTTGTGGTAATAAAAATAATATATAGTGCATTGTTTGTAAAAATATATTGTTTGTTTACAAAAATAACCCTCACTTTAGTTAATTATTTTTATATTTATATTTATATGGTTTTTTTTTCCATCAAATTAGAAATTCATATGTCTCTTTTACATAGCTAGAATATGTCTCTTTTACATAGTTAGAAATTCATATGTCTCTTTTCCCATCAATATATTATCTGTATTTATATTTTTTTTTCCTATCCGTAACTACAGTTTGTTGAGTCCATGATTCAGTATATCAATTTAGTAGATATATTTAAAGTGTGAAGACCCTTAAAAAAGTGATTTGAACTTTTTGCCCTTCATTAAAAAATTGTCCTATAAAATCGTTTTTTTTTTCTTTTTTAAATGAACACTATTTTGTATTAAATAAAAGGAAAGTAAAAATCTATCAAAAACTAGAAAGGGTTAAAAAAAATCACTCTTATTTTTGTAAGTTTAGTTTATTTGGAATTTAAAATATTCTATTATTGATAAATAATTAATGAAAAAAGTAAAAATCAATCATATTTATATAATTTCTTTATTGAAGAAAAAAGTTTTGAACTTCTATAAATTGAGAATTCTTTTAGACAAAATACAATAATATCTAATATGAACATATGGAACAAGATATATTTATTTTTGTTCTTAAATGATTCTTTATTATTTGATTTGAATTTTCTTCTTTTTTTTGGTCGCCAAGATACGTCAAAAAAATATATTTTTGTAATATTTAATTTACTTAGATGCATTGATTTCGTAGTTTTTTTTTTCAATTTTGTAGGTATCTTAAAGATGAATGATGATTATGATGATATAGACAATTAATGATCAAAATTTTGAGTCATATAAAATATTATGATTATTTTTTCTTTCTAAAACACCAACCGTAATTTAAGGGGTTGTCAATATATTTTACACCTACCTCATTTGTATCTTTGATATTTACAACTACTATATATCTAATTAAATAAATTCTCTTACTATTTGAATAAATATCGTATTTAGTGTAGCGTTTAAATTCATTAAAGTGAGGTACACGCGCGAGGCACGTACACCTAAACTAGGTTTTATATATATATATATATATATATATGAGAAAGTGGAAAGAAAAGGGTTTGGGGGTATTTTTGTCATTTATAATTTTATCCAAGGATAAATTAACTTGGGATAACTTATACCACCAAATGTGTGGTATAACTTATCCTGGGATTATTATTAATCCCGGGATAAGTTATCCCGAGTATTGCCAACCAAATAATGTATAAAAAAGTTTATCCCAGGACTATTTTTTTATCCCGGGATAATTTACCTTAGTAACTCACACCAAAAGACCCCTTAGGGTATGTGTTGGTCGGATGATTTTGGTTAGGTTGGGGGAATTTTGGGTCAGGTTTTTTGAGTATTGGGCCGAATTTGAGGTGCTTTAAAGTTGACTGAAAACATTTTCTGTTGGGCTTGTTATATGGATGAAAAGAGTGGCCTAAAAATTGACATAAATGAATTATGTTTGTAATAAATCAAATCTTCCACAATTATTTTCACCTACTTGATTTAACGACATTTTCTTCATCCTAATTAATTTTTTAAAATATATGATATATGTGCATATGAATAAACAAAAGCAAATATATTTGAAAAATATTATAACGATACAACAAAATTTGTTTAGAATTAAAAGTAAAAGTTAACACTAGTATTTAAATATTTATTGCGATATCAATAATATTTGTTTATATGAGATTAAAAAAAGAAAGTAAAAGAAAATCATTCTGTTTTTGTCAAAAGTACTGAAATTAATATGAATGATAAAAAACGTTATCTTGATAAAGTATTCTGGATTAAGAAGCATAAAAAATTTAATTAAATGTAAAGGAGAGTCAAAATTGGGTGTCAACAACTTGTCCCTCTTAGACCAAAGATGATGAAAGAGTCTTTGGACAAAGAAGTTGACATAAACCAATTTTGTCTCAACAGGTAAATTAGACCAATTATAGGAAGGATACACCCAAAAGGTGAAATACTGAAGCTAGAATTGGCACGATTTTGATTATGAATTCAACCAAACCCTAATTTCTGAGTCGCCTAAAAATCCCAGGTTTCACGAGAATCAGGTCGATGTAGTCCAGAAGTTATATTGTGCAAAAATTTTAAGAGAATCTCAAAATTTGTCCCAGTTTCAAATTTAAGATGGCACTGGAATATAAGAATAGATTTGTGAAAAGGTTTAAAGTTATATGAGAATTTTTGAAAATTGAGACAAGTCGAGCGTTGAATCGTCGATGCTACTAGTGATCCTTGACATTCTGCTAGCTTTGCCCTAGTTCGCTGCTCAGAAATAGTTCCACATTTTTGCTAAGGTTCTTGAAAAACTTAAACTAGATAAAGCAATTAGTACATAAATAGTAAATGCTATCACACCCCTATTTTTTACCACCCCAACCCCGCAAGGGAGTTGGTTTTAGAGAAAATGGGGTTTTCCAATTAAAGTGACATTTTGAATAGGGATTATTTTATTTACAGAGTCGCCACTTAGAATTGAGTTTGGGTGTTCCAAGTCACCTTATTGAATCCCCATTCAAAAGAAAATGACTCTTCATTATTGGTCTGTGAACTAGAAATCCGGATAAGGAATTCTATTGACCGAAGGGAAGGTGTGAGACACCCCTCGAATCCCGTGATTCTAGCACGATTACTTTAATGACTTGTGTCTGGATTAAATTAATCTTTTGGATATAGAGGATTTGTTAGCCTAAGAGTAACTTCCATCCCGCTTTTATTTTTCTATTTGTTTTAATATATTTAAAACTGTATTGATGCATGGCTTACCGATAGTAGTACTTGTCGGCCTTACCACGAGTTTTGATATATTTTCCGCGCCTTTATGGCATTTATGGATCGTTCCCATTTCTCCCAAGTGTAAGCAAGATTTTAGCATGTTTAAAAATCTATCCATCCCAATTAGATCGGCTTTAAAAATGATATGTTAATTTTTGTTATAACGAATGATTGGTAGAAAGACTTTCCAACTTCATCGTTAACTTTTTCTTCTATATTAAACTTTTTAAAGGATATTTTATTGAATCACAGGTTAGTCGAAATTGGTTGAAGTGCTTCTGCCAAGGATAGCAAATTAAGTTTATACTAATATTTGTAAAGAAAAGGAAAAATTAAAGTTCCCATTAAAACCAAAGTGAAAAATGAAAATTTAACTGAAAATGATTTTTTAGCCAAATTCTTTTTATTTAATTAATTTATGATTAAAACACAGTAGCCGAATTAAATTCTTAAATTCTTAAATAGTAAGGTATTCTTTTTTCATTTTAAACACCCTATAGCCAATCACCATTACTAATGCATTAATACAAGGTAGCAGCGGTATAGATTCACAAATTATATATATACATATTATTGGAATATACATGTGGACAGATTTTATTTGGAAAAGTCCAAGATGAAGAAGCAAAACAATTGTAGGAACAGAGTTGCATGCCTTTGTGGATTTGTGATACAATGAAAGAAAGATAGAAAAAAAGTGCATGCGATTTTCTTGTGAGATTTTGAACCCAACGTGAAATCATTCTTTTAGAATTATGATGTTGTAGTTGTGGTGATTATTTGATCAAGGCCATCTACACACATATATATAACTAAATTAATGGCATTCACGGATGACCTAAGTAATTAAAAGAACAAAAAAAAAACATTTTATCAGCTCAATTTTATCGATAATCATCTTAATCAACTCCCAAATTTTAAAGTAAATATATATGTGTTTGGATGACTAAAACATGCAACTCACGATAATGTCATGTAAATTATCATTTCTACATACTAATCAGTACATAAAAGAAAAAATAACAAAATTTTATTCATTCTTTATTTCACAATAATATTACGAAAATTGAATAGAAAAGAACTGAATAAGAACCCGTGTGAAAAAATTGACAAAATATAGAAACAAAAACGACGTCGATGAAAACTCAAACTGAGGACTAAACAGTCGAACTCCAAACCACAATCTTCAAGGACGTCTCTTGTTTGTTTTTCTCTCCTTTTTTTTTTTGATGCATCGGTATGCATTTATAGTGCATGTGTTTTTTTTTGGTGTGTGCAGGTGTATGTCCATCCGCCGTGTTGTGTGCGTCATGCCTATATATGGAAGTGGGGGCATGGGATGTGAAGGAGTACGTGTAAGTGGGAGGTTGAGGTGTGACGGAGTAAGTGTTTTTGAGGGAGTGGGTATGTGGGGGAGTTGAGAGAAAGTAGGGAGAGGGGATATTGGGTAGTTTAGTTCCCTTTCTTTTCCTTTTTTTTTCAATTATTATTATTATTTTTATTTTTATTTTTATTTTTTAATTATTTTTTTAAATAAAATAAAAATGATAAAATCTATTTAAAACTAACAAAATATAAAATAAGTTAAATAGCTAGTCTTAGAAATGTGACTTCATTTTTGTACTTTTCAAAATTTTAAAACAAACTTAGTAAAAATAATATAAACTTAAAATATCTAATTTATACCTAAAAAAATAAATTGAATAAAAACGTTCAGTTTGGTTTAAAATTAGGTGTTTACAAATGCATTTAGTGAATTCATGAAAATAACACCTTTCGAGCATTAGTTTATGCAAATGCGGTCTTGCAGGCTGGAAATAAACTTATGAAGAATGAAGTTTTAGGTCGATAATTCATGAGAATGAGGCCTTTCGGCGATGAAAATGAGGCCTTAAACCAAGTAAATTATGAAGATGAGGCGTTTTCAGTTAAATGATTGATGGATAGAGGCTTTTCTCTAAGCCAATGATTTATGAAAAGCAACTTTTGCAAGCAATGGATTTCTATAAAGCATTTGTTTGGTGCATCCATAAGTTTTGTGCAGTGCATTTGAAAGCAATTGTGGTGCTATAGAAAAGATTGAAAGACATGCATAGTGCCAAATAACTTAAAGCGATTGTGCAGTGCTTTATAAGGAAATGAAAGACATGCATAGTGCAAAATAGCTTAAAGCGATCGTGTAGTGCATTTGTTCCCATGCAAAAGTCATTAAAGCCATGTGCAATGCATTCTAAAATAAGTTAAAGCATTCAGTGTATATGTTGTGCATTTTAGAGAATATATGCAAAGTACCATGTATTGTGCATTTTAAAGTATTTAAAGCGGTTGTGCAATGCTTTTGTGTCTATGTAGAGCCATTAAAGTCATGTGTAATGCATTTTAACATATTTTAAATCATTTGTACAATACATGTGCAGTGCGTTGTATAGTATTTGTGCAAAGCAATTGAAAGGCATGTATTGTGAATTTTAAGCATTTGAAAACACTTGTGCAGTACATATTAAAAGGCATCTACGAAGACTAGCCAAAAGTTATGTTCAAGGCATTTGAAATCTTTGTAAAATCTTCAAAATCATTTAATCAATATTACTACAAAGGCATATCTCTTGAATATTTTAAGGGAAATTCAAACCTTTCAAGGTGTAATCCTCTCAAGACTGCAAATGTTATTAACTTTTGGCTTCTGCTATTCTTTAAAATCAGCATTCAAAGAAAATTATTAAGTCTGGGGGTGGTTGATTTGTGTTGACTTTGAAGGTCTGATACTTCGTGCTTCCAGCTTTGTTTAGACCAATAATCCCCAGCTCTTTCAAATCTTGTCCAGTGAATAATAAGAAAATATTTGATTGAAAGCTATTTAACATAAGATATAAATAAGAGTAATATATAACTTTATAAATAAAAATGTGCAAATATGCATAGTGGTAAAAATGAAATCCTGCCAAACTTTTGAACAGTGACATATTGTGAAACAAAACAAATGTCCTTTATCCAAAGAGAATGTCCCCTTTCTCAACTACTCATCAATATCTCTTGACGTCTTCTCAACTATTTATCCAAACGATGCCCCCTTAAAAGCTATCCCATGTTTGACTTGAGAGATGTTGATGGTCCAAGATGATGAGACCGATCCTTGTATAGACTGCCTAAATATCTCTCCAAGGGAGTCAGGCCAAACGTAGTCCATGAAATATATTTTAAAAAATTAAAAATTAAAGGGCCAAACTCTACGTGGGTTGCCTACTTATCCCGCGGGAATAAGGCCGAACGTAGTTCATTACATATGAAATAAAAAAGAAGGAATTTTGATTTTTCTTCTGATGTGACCGAAGCCGATGTGGCTGCCTACGTATCCACCAAGGAAGTCAGGTCAACCGTAGTTTGCATTACAAGCAAAGAGGGTTTTGAAAAATTTCTACTTAAGAGACCAAATTCGATGCGGGTTTTCTATGTATTCCCCCGAGGGAACTAGATCATTCGTAGGTTCATTACATAGAAAGAAAAATATTGCATAAGAAATAGATAAAGGTTTCTAGACAGAGTATCTCTTAACAATGTTTACATTGGTAACTTTTGGCCAAACTTCACCATCCATTTCTTCTAGATCAGTTCTCCACCTTTCAGTGCTCGATGAACGATGTAAGTCCCTTGCTAGTTAGGTGCTAATTTTTCCTTCTTTCTAGTGGGAAAATATGTGCTTCAACACCAGTTGTCTCGGTTTGAATTATCTCAGTCTTACCTTATTGTTGAAAGCTTTGGCCATTCTATTTTTAAAAAGCTTCCCATGGCTAACTGCATTCATCTTTTTTTCATCAATTAGCATCAATTGTTCATACCGATTTTTAATTCATTTGGCATTACTCAACTCAGCCTCCTGAATAATTCTCAAGATGGTATCTCTACTTCTATAGGTAACACTATTGTTGTTCCATAAACCAAAAGATAAGGTGTTGCTCCAGTCAAAGTCCTAATAGTGGTGCGATACCCAAGGAGGGAAAATGGAAAATTCTCATGCCAATGTTTGTATTTATCAATCATCTTTCGTAATATACATTTGATATTATTGTTGGCAGCCACAACTGCTCTATTTATTTGAGGACGGTAAGGGGTAGAATTACGATTAGTAATCTTAAAATCCTCAAATATCTCACGCATCAAGCCACTGTTAAGATTAGCTCCATTATCTGTTATAATCAACTCAGGAACTCTAAATCGATAAATAGTGTTATTGTGAACAAAATCTTTCACCACTTTCTTTGTCATAAACTTATACGAAGAGGCTTCTACCTATTTGGTGAAATAATCAATAGCTACCCAGATGAACCTATGTCCATTTAAGGCAACAGGCTTAATAGGACTAGTATTATCCACGCTCCAAGCTGCAAATGGCCAAGATGAACCCATCACATTGATTTTATTTAGTGGAACATGAATCTGTCATTGATGAGACTTTTGCACAAAGCGAATACAGTCTGTTTTCATTATCATCAAGAGATAGCCAACTCGAAGAATCTTCTTTACCAAAACAAAATCATTCATATGCGGCCCACACATGCCCCCATGTATTTCTTCGGCTAACTTGATTGCCTCCTGAGCATCAACGCACCTTAACAATCCTAAATCTAGAGTCCTCCTATAAAGGAATTCTCTATTTAAGAAAAAGTGATTTGCCAATCTCCTAAGTGTTCTCTTCTGAATACTGGTTATGCCTTTTGGATATTCTCATTACTTGAGATACCTATTAATGTAGTAGTATCAAGGTTTTCCATCTGGCTCCTTATCTATATGAAAATAGTAGGTCAGCTAGTCTTGTTCATTCACCTTGATAGGATCTATAAAATCTTATCAAGATGTTGAATCATAGAGGACAAGGTTGCTAATTCATCTGCTAACTCATTTTGAGTTCTTGGGACTTGTATAAATTCAACCTTGATGAACTTCTTGTGCAATTCTTTCACACACTCTAGATATGGAAGTAGCTTCACATTTTTGACACTTCATTTTCCTTGTACTTGATGAACAACTAAATCTAAATCCCCAATAACCAATGTCATGCCCTATTTTCGCCAAGGTCAAACAAAACATGACTTATTGGACTCTAAAGAATTGAAATTTTTTACAGAGTTGCTACCTAATTTTTAAAGGAAAATAAGAAAACCTATTTATTTGTCAATACGTATGATTAATGTTTTAGTCTGCGAAAATCTATTGAGACTCTAAGTAAGGGTTTAAATTATCCCGAAAGAAAGGGGTTAGACACCCTTCAGGATCTACAAATGTTGTACCCGGCTAGACTAAACTTATCAATGAATGAGGAGGTATAAATATTTAAAAAAATGTAAAAGTGTATGTGTATTAAGTAAAAAATAATTCTTTTGAAAAAATACAAATGTAAAACTATGTAAAAGTATATGTATATTAAATATACAAATAAAATCTATTGTTATAAAAACATTTAAAAGATATGTATAAAAATGTATAAATTACGTATGAAAAAGAAAGTATTTTGGATGTATGAAAAGAAACATGTAAAAGATATGTATAAAAATGTATAAATTACATGTGAAAAAAAAAGTATTTTGTGACATATGAAAAGAAATGTATTTTGATGTGCCATAAAAGGAAAAGTATTTACAAGTAATATTTTTATTTGATTAAAGTTACGGAGAAAAGTAAAGATTTATTTGAGAAGAAAAGACTACATAATATGTGAATTACTTAATTAACTTAATTCTTTTATCTAAATATGAAAGGCCTAAGTTTTTCCTAAACGTTGAAATTATGTAAATGAAGAATATCCTGCCCAACATCCCAAAAATAAAATTTCACTATGATTAACATTTATAAAATTATAAAAATATGTAAAATATAAACACACAATTTAAATTCTTCTTTGAATGTCATTCCCGACACGTATTCTTGATAACCTGTATAAACACTCGTAATAAAAATGTTAGTAACAAATAAATAACAATAAAAATAAATTAAAAAG
Source organism: Capsicum annuum (assembly GCF_002878395.1). Lineage (NCBI taxonomy): Eukaryota > Viridiplantae > Streptophyta > Magnoliopsida > Solanales > Solanaceae > Capsicum > Capsicum annuum. The sequence goes on from NC_061117.1 coordinate 37,953,590, forward strand.
TACGTGTGCATATACATATTTTAAAATATAATATTTATTAAACAGTGGGCTCAGATAAAGTTTTGAAATATTATAAAATTTCGTCATCGCCCGAAAATATTTATTTTTATTACGTATTTGTATACGTAAAATCAGTTCTTTTATTTGTGAAGGCCTCGAAAATCGACGGATAATTTCTTCATCGGCCAAGTATTTATTTTGAAACAAATTAGTAATCTTTTGAAAATAAAGTCCGTCATTTGTAATGGAGTGGCCTCAAATATCCAACGGAGAGATAATTTTATCGACCAAGTATTTATTTTAATTTAAAATAGATAAAATTGGAAAATAAAAATTCGTCTTTTGTAATGGGATGGCCTCAAATATCCGACGGAGAAATAATTCCATTCATCAAATGTTGGCCCTAGGTATAAAATAATAAATTTGACAAAATAAAGTTCGTCTTTTGTAATGGGGTGGCCTCGAGTATCTGACGGAGAGATAGTGTCATCGGCCAATTAATTAATGATATTTAATAACAATAAAAAGTGACGAAAAATTAACAAAGTCACTGAACGCATATCAAAATCATGCATAGTAATTCAAATGATTATCAAAGATTAAAATAATAAAATGACAAAAAGGTCAAAGTTAATGAATAAAAATGATGTAGCAATGACGAAGTAATTGAAAATAACAAAAAATAGAGTAAAATTCCTAATTGTGTAACAAAGTAATGGAATAAAATAGAAATAGTTCAAACATGATTGAAAAATGTGAACATTCACTGAGAAGTGACAATAACCATCATTAAGCATCTATAAACAAAGAAATACGAACATAAATTCACATAAAATATGAACCAACAAAAGCCTTAAAAAATATAACGAAGATTGATGGAAATGAATAAAGGAAAGAAAGTCACTGGGACACAAAGTTTCGGCCATGAACAGTAAGAAAATATGAATAGCAACAACAACACTTAAGAAATATATATATATATATATATATATATATATATATACACACATATAAATGTAACCAACATAATTTCTAGTAAAAAGGGTGGAATTTCACCAAAATAGGGAGAAAAAATTTAATTTATTTTTATGTGTATATGCATATTTTTTGTGTGTTTGAGAGAGAGAAAAAGGAGGAAAAATTTGTGTGTATTTGTTTATTTTTGAGAGAGGGGAGAAAGAAGAATGTAATGTGTGTGCGATCAAAAAATATACATATACATTTGTATATTTTTGGGAGAGAAAATGAAAAATGAGGAAAGATTTTTCTTGTGTTTTTTATGTATGTATTTGAGAGAGGGAAAAAATATGTGTGTGTGTAAGAAAATATGTATGTAGAGAGAAAATATGAATAATTATCTTCCACCCTTGCTTATTTATAATAAAATAGGGCACTCCCTATTATCCAATAGATAAAGGGGTGTCCCCTCTTTTTATAATAGCACATCCTTTAGTCCTTAGGATATTGACCAAAGGATGTTCATCCTTTTGACCAATGGATAGAGTTATTGTCCAAAGGATAGTATCATTGAGTTGTCATTGTCAGATGTGACAAGACATTATGTGTAGTTATTGTCGGATGTGACAAGACATCATTGTGTCGTCATCGTCGGATGTGACAGGAGATTATGTGTAGTCACTGTCGGATATGACAAGACATTATTGTGTGGTCATTGTCGAATGCGACAAGACATCAAATTATTATACTATGTAAAATTAATTGATCCGACTTAGCATTTACGGACTGTAAAAAAATGAAGAAATTAATTTGTTATTAAAAAAATTAAATATTAAAAAATATAATTAATTTGAAAAATGATAAGAAAAATGTGATGTCATGTCGTGTACGTGTACAAATAATTGTTAAAAGAATATTAAAGACGATAATGAATTGATAAAAATTCTAATATAAGGAGGATTATTAATAAATTATGAAAAGTAAAAATACGATAACAAATTGATAAAAATCCTAAAGTAAGGATGATTATCAATAATTTTTCAACAATTATAAAAAATATGTGAAAATTATATTTTGTGCCCTTTAACGATCAAGAAGCCTGAAGACGTTAATTTTAGGCACAAAAAGCAATAATTGGGTGTCAACAGTTGCTCCTTTTCATTTGAGGACGATGTAGAAGTCTTCAAACGAAAACGTTGACGTGTAGCCAATTTTGCTCGACAAAAATTTTATTTTTTGTTATAGAAAAATTTGACCGAATTCTAACTTAGAGTTGCCTACATACCTCAAGTTAATGAGGATCAGGTCGGGTGTAGTTCAAAAGAATTGACAGATTGTCTCTTGCCTTGTTATTAGGGGCGATCATATGAAATGATCATTGATGGGAGGGTTATGTGGGAACAGAAGTATTCACATATTTTTTATGCTCCTTTTGAAATTGCCCAGTATCGAGTTGTGAGATGCTTGATATGCAAGGTTGTGTACTTACTAGGGAGAAAGAATGATTGTGGGGTTGTAGTGACCAAACTCTGCACAGAGCTTCATACATATCTCGAGTGTCACGAGAATCAGGTCAATGTAATTCGAAATGAGGAAATGGCGAAAATTTGAGATGGTTCTCAAAATTTGCCCCATGTGTGATATATAGGATTTGAAAAAAAAATGTTGTTGTTCTGAATTGTACCTTTTGTTGAAAAGATGTATGATGTCTCCGATTATCTACAGAGACTTGAGGATGAATGATGGGTGTTTTCGATTTTCTGCGAAGACTGATGTTGATAAATAAAAGATGTCTTCGATTATCTATGAAGACTTAAAGCAAGACATCTCCAATTGTTTATGGAGACTGATATTGAATGATGATGTCTTCGATTGTATATGAAGAATTGATGCATGATACCTCTAATTGTCTATGGAGGCTGGTGTTGATTGTTGTCTTTGATTGTTTACGAAGAATTGATGCATGACACCTCTAATTGTCTATGGAGGTTGATGTTCATTGTTGCCTCCGATTGTTTACGGAGAATTGATTCATGACACCTCCAATTGTCTATGGAGGATGGTGTTTATTGTTGTCTTCGATTGTCTATGAAAACTGTGATGAATGATAATGTCTTAGATTGTCTGCGAAGACTGTATTATATCTCCAATTGTCTATGGAGATGGATGTTGATTGTCATCTCTGATTGTCTATGGAGATTATGTGATGAATGATGTCTTCGATTGTATACAAAGACTTGATGACATCTCCAATTGTCTACAGAGACTGATGTCGATTGTCTATGGAAACTAGTGATAGTCATTCTCAATTATTTATGAAGACTAAGGTCATCAACCAATGAGGTAATGGCCTCTCGATTGGTGGAACAACTGAAAGGTAATAGCCTCTTGACTGGCGGGGCTATGAGAATGTAAAAAGCCTCTTGACTGGTGGGGTTTTAAAAGGTAATAGCCTCTCGACTGGCAGGGATATGAAAATGTAAAAACCTCTCGACTGTTGGGGCTATGAGAATGTAAGAGACTCTCGATTGGCAGGGCTATGAAAATGTAAAAGCCTCTCGACTGGCGGGGCTTTGAAAGGTAATAGCCTCTCGACTGGCGGGGCTATGAAAATGTAAAAGCCTCTTGACTGGCAGGGCTATGAGAATGTAAAAGCCTCTAGACTGGAGGGGCTTTAAAAGGTAATAACCTTTCGACTAGTGGGGCTATGAAAATGTAAAAGTTTCTCGATTGGCGGGGCTTTAAAAGATAATAGTTTCTCGACTGGTGGGGCTATGAAAATGTAAAATCCTCTCGACTGACGGGGCTATGAGAATGTAAAAGCCTTTCGACTGGCGAGGCTTTAAAAGGTAATAGCCTCTCGACTGGCGGGGCTATGAAAATGTAAAAGCCTCTTGACTGGCGTGGCTTTGAAGGTAATAGCCTCTCGACTGGCGGGGCTATGAAAATGTAAAAGCCTCTCGATTGGAGGGGCTTTGAAAGGTAATAACCTCTCGACTGGCGGGGCTATGAAAATGTAAAAGCCTCTCGACTGGCGGGGCTTTAAAAGGTAATAGCCTTTCGACTGGCGTGGCTATAAAAATGTAAAAGCCTCTCGACTTCGAGGCTTTGAAAGGTAATAGCCACTCGACTGGTGGGGCTATGAAAATGTAAAAGCCTCTCGACTGCGGGGCTTTGAAATGTAAAAGTCAGATGTGACAAGACATTATGTGTAGTCATTGTGGGAAGTGACAAGACATCATTATGTAGTCATTGTCGAATGTGACAAGGAATTATGTGTAGTCACTGCGGATGTGATAAGACATTATTGTATGGTCGTTGTCGAATGCGACAAGACATTGAATTATTATACTGTGTAAAATTAATTGATTCGACTTAGCGTTTGCAGACTGTAAAAAAGAATGCATAAATTGATTTGTAATTAAAAATATAAAATATTAAAAAATATAATTAATTTGAAAAATGATAAGAAAAAATGTGATGTCATGTCGTGTACGTGTACAAATGATTGTTAAAAGAATATTAAAGACGATAATGAATTGATAAAAATTCTAATATAAGGAGGATTATTAATAAATTATGAAAAGTAAAAATACGATAACAAATTGATAAAAATCCTGAAGTAAGGATGATTATCAATAATTTGTCAACAATTATAAAAAAGATGTGAAAATTATATTTTGTGCCCTTTAATGATCAAGAAGCCCTAAGACGTTAATTTTAGGCACGGAGAGCAAAAATTGGGTGTCAACAACCAACAGTTCTTGCATGGTCATATCAGTAGCCCTATAGCCTCGTACTCTGCCATATGGTCAGTGCATGGAAACTTAAGCTTTGCTGAGATCAGATAATGCTGACCTGACATTGAAATTAGCACTAAACCAATACCAACTCCTTTAAAGTTTGCAGCCCCATCAAAGGATATTCTCCAACCTGGATATTCATCTGAGATATATTCTCCAATAACCAGGACTTCTTCATTTGAGAAATAGGTTTTAAGAGGCTTGTAATCTTCAGCTACAGGGTTTTCAGATGGTCAGCTAAAGCTTGCCCCTTGGTTGCCTTTTGAGAAACATAAACAATGTCAAATTCACTCAAAAAAATTTGCCATTATGCTAGCTTTCGGTTTGCCATGGGCTTCTGAAAGATATACTTGAGTGTATCCATCCTACAGATGAGAAAAGTGGTGTACATGCACATGTAATGCCTTAACTTTTGTGCAACCCAAGTCAAGGAACAACAGGTACTTTCCAATAATATATACTAGGCTTCATAAGAAATGAATTTCATGTTCAAGTAATATATATCTTGCTCCTTTTTATCGATTTCATCGTGTTGTTCTAAAACACAATCAAATGCATTGCTTGATACATACAAATATAGCAGCAATGGCTTTTGAGATTCTGGGGGCACCAGCACGGGTGGAATAGACAAATACTCTTTGATTCTGTCAAAAGCTTGTTGGCAATCTTCTGTCCACTTTTTAGCAACATTCTTTCTCAACAACTTTAATATTGATTCATAAATCATCCCAGATTGTGCAATAAATTGACTAATGTAATTGAGTCAACCTAGGAAACTCATCACGTCCTTTCGACTTTTTGGAGAAGGCAAGTCTTGGATAGCCTTTATTTTTGAAGGATCCAATTCTATACCTTTCCTAGTCATGATAAAACCCAATAGTTTTCCATCGAGGACACCAAATGTATATTTTGCGAGATTTAATGTTAATTCGTACCACCTCAACCTGTCAAAAAACTTCTTCAAAAAAATTTCTCTATTTAAGAAAAAGTGATTTGCCAATCTCCTAAGTGTTCTCCTCTGAATACTGGTTATGCCTTTCGGATATTCTCATTCCTTGAGATACCTATTAATGTAGTAGTACCACGGTTTTCCATCTGGATCCTCATCTACATGAAAATAGTAGGTCAGCTAGTCTTGTTCATTCACCTTGATAGGATCTATAAAATCTTATTAGGATGTTGAATCATAGAGGACAAGGTTGCTAATGCATCTGCTAACTCATTTTGAGTTCTTGGGACATGTATAAATTCAACCTTGATGAACTTCTTGTGTAATTCTTTAACACACTCTAGATATGGAAGCAGCTTCATATTTTTAACACTCCATTTTCCTTGTACTTGATGAACAACTAAATCTAAATCCCCAATAACCAATGTCATGCCCTATTTTCGTGAAGGTCAAACAAAATATGTCTTATTGGACTCTAAAGAATTGAAAATTTTTACAGAACCGCTACCTAATTTTTAAAGGAAAATAAGAAAACCTATTTATTTGTCAATATGTATGATTAATGTTTTAGTCTGCGAAAACCTATTGAGACTCTAGGTAAGGGTTCAAATTATCCCGAAGGAAAGGGGTTAGGCAACCTTCAAGATCCACAAATGTTGTACCCGGCTAGACTAAACTTATCAATGAGGGAGGAGGTATAAATATTTAAAATAATATAAAAGTGTATGTGTATTAACTATAAAATAATTCTTTTGAAAAAATACAAATGTAAAACTATGTAAAAGTATATGTATATTAAATATACAAATAAAATCTATTGTTATAAAAATATGTAAAAGATATATATAAAAATGTATAAATTACATGTGAAAAAAAGAAAGTATTTTAGATGTATGAAAAGAAACATGTAAAAGATATGTATAAAAATGTATAAATTACATGTGAAAAAGAAAGTATTTTGTGACATATGAAAAGAAATGTATTTTGATGTGCCATGAAAAGGAAAAGTATTTACAAGTAATATTTTTATTTGATTAAATTTACGGAGAAAAGTAAAGATTTATTTGAGAAGAAAAGACTACATTATATGTGAATTACTTGATTAACTTAATTCTTTTATCTAAATATTAAAGGCCTAAGTTTTGCCTAAACGATGAGATTATGTAAATGAAGAATATCCTGCCCAACATCCCAAAAATAAAATTTCACTATGATTAACATTTATACAAGTATAAAAATATAAAAAATATAAACACACAATTTAAATTCTTCTTTGAATGTCATTCCCGACAAGTATTCTCGATAACCTGTATAAACACTCGTAATAAAAATGTTAGTAACAAATAAACAATAATAAAAATAAATTGAAAAAGTATGTGTGCATATACGTATTTTAAAATATAATATTTATTAAACAGTGGGCTCAGATAAAGTTTTGAAATACTATAAAGATTTCGTCATCGCCCGAAAACATTTATTTTTGTTACGTATTTGTATACGTAAAATCCGTCCTTTTATTTGTGAAGGCCTCAAAAATCAAAGGATAATTTCTTCATCGGCCAAGTATTTATTTTGATACAAAATAGTAATCTTTTGAAAATAAAGTCCGTCATTTGTAATGGAGTGGCCTCAAGTATCCGACGGAGAGATAATTTCATCGGCCAAGTATTTATTTTAATGTAAAATAGATAAAATTGGAAAATAAAAATTCATCTTTTGTAATGGGATGGCCTCAAATATCCGATGGAGAAATAATTTCATTGGTCAAATGTTGGCCCTCGGTATAAAATAATGGATAACAAACAACTTAAGTTACTAAGTCTAAGATTAAGTGAGGTAATCAAACAACTCAAATCCACCAATACGACTCGTATAACCCAATTTGTATCTATTTCAGAAACTAAATCCACCCCACCAACCAAAACTGGTCAGTATATGATTGGAACCTACCATCCGTACCCTAGTGTACGACTCATTCCCCTAAGTTGTATCATACTTAGAAACCAGAAATCCAGGAAATTTTCTAAGATCCAAAAATCAGGATGTTTTACCTTTCCTCCATCTCCATCTCCTCATAAGGATCAACTTCTTGCGTGGTTGGCATTGGAATAATGAAAGGTTGAGCTCAAGTTACATATACTTATGGCACATATTGTGTGTTAGGAATTGCAACATATGCCACCGGTATATGTGGAGCCTCTTGTTGGTTTTGGATGACTGGGGTAGTTTGGGCAAGTGAGATTTTTTAGGTATGTGGATCTTGGGTAAATAAAGTTTGAGTAAGTGGAGCTTGAGGAACATACAGAGTAGTGACGGGTAATGGGTTTGTTTGTTGTGAGTTGACTTATTGAGGTTTCTTTTCTTGTGGTTAATAGAGATTTGGTAGAAATAATGTTGTTTTAGTAAAGTGAAGAATTTGGTGAAAAGTGTTGGGAGGCGAGAGAATAAATAGGTGGAAAAAAAGATGGAATAGTGATTTTGTTACATTATCGAAAAGTGGAGTATTCATGGTAATGGATAGTTCGGTGAGGTTCAGAAGTCAATCAATTTAACTTTGCATGTCAGCCATTTATTGCATCATATAGGCTATACGTTCATCATGAAGGGTTTCACCCTTCTCCACCGAAGTCTCAGATTCACCTCTTGGGACGGTGACAAGTCCTAAGCCATCAGGTATACTAAAATCAGTCATGTTGGCATTTGTTCGTGCTTTTGATCACATGAAGTATGGGTGATCAGTTAGTTCGTAGTCAACACAAATCAGCCTTTGGGGAATAAATTAAAATAAATGAAAACCTTCAAAAGAAAGAAACATATCAGTATAAGATAATAATTTTCATAAATAACTCATGATTAAGCAACAATTTTGGAAAAGAAAGAAAAACATGTATCATGTTGCAAACAAAGCACATAATAAAAGAAAATTTCAATAATCAAAACACATCCTATTATGCACGGGACCTTTTTGTTCCAAGAGGTAGGCCTAAGCATCAAATAATTGAGATTATGATAAATTGATCTAAGCCATTAGTTTGAGACAAGTTTAAGTTTGGAAATAGAAAGGCCAAGTTTCATTGAAATACTAATTGGGTACAATGAAAAGAAATAAACTTAAAATACATGAAAAGTACAAAGACAATCCTAAGACTTGGCCTAGACCTTGCTTCTAATTATGTCTATGGAGGAAGTGAAGATATGCTCCAACATTGCTAGGCTCCGCTCTCGCATTTTCCAAATACTGCATTATGTTATCCATTTTAGACCATATTTCAGGCGTGACCATTGTGGTTCCAAGACTAGAATACCTTATTCATATAGTTGTCCCAATATCCTCAAAACCTTATTCACCTTTTGGACTGGGGTCTATATTGCAACAATATTCTTGAATCCATACTTGATATTATGTAATACACTCTGATGGTCTGTGTCTCACATCTATTATGAAAATATTACTCTACTCATGTAGAATTTGACTGGCTCTAGAGACTCTAAAGTCTGGTCCAAAGAGGACTTTAGAAACTCACATTTGCTCCGACGGGGATGATTTGCGTCTGTCCAAAGAGTCAAATAACCCACACCAGAGCATATTGTTGTAGACCTCTCAACCCAATAAGCCCAATATAATAGAGTCCTCTACATCATATTTAAGTCGTGGAATATGAGAGTAATTGGTATTTCCACTAGATTTGGTCACTGGTACGAGAGCCTAAAAACTCAAACCAATCATCAGTGCCGGTCGGGGACATGACTTTTCTCATCCTGTTATCATATGTATCGATCACATGTGAAGCACTAAACATTATACTGGTCATGTTGTCACATTTGTAGAAATGCTCTGTTTTCCATATTTCCAGAAAAAGATTGCAACCTTTAAAGAAATTTGTTTCCCCTCTTTTACACATTCCAAGTGCACGAAATATTTTTGCCAAGATCATTGGAAACAAGGTGATTTCTGCGCCATCAACTCCTTTACGAAGTGCTCGAGCCATAGAACATTTGCAGGTATTGATGTTTACATATTCTCGCAGAAATACCAAAGTCCCTAACAAGGCAATGACAAATTCAATCGGACATCTAACCCGCCAATGGGTAAAAAAGCAAGTGAATTCTTTCTTAAGCAACTTATAACTATCTTGACAACCATATCTCTCATACAAATAATCCAAAGAAACCCAATTATTTTTAAAGCACCGGAGTTTATCAATGTTCTTTAACCCCAAGTAGTAAAGAAATAATTGATCTCCTCTAATGTAGGGGAGAGTTCAAAGCCTTTGAATGCAAAGACAACTTGGTCTGGGTTCCAAAATAGAATTAACGCTCTAACCACATGTTTATTGGGAGAAATCTCAAAGAGCGTAGGGAAGAACCCGAACATTCTAATTTTGGGCACTTGGGGAACTAAATCCATCCTACAACGTAACTACAATAAAATAAGTATACATTTTCTAAACTTATGGTGTCACAATTAGGCTTAGATTCGTTTATCATTCTAAAATATCACCCTTTTGTGTTTTTCTTTAATCCAATTTTAATAAAAAAAAAGTTAATTACCCTACCCTAAATGAATAGATAAAATATATAGTTGTTTAAATATATAATGGCTTGAGAATTTATTATTTATTACAATACAGATAAAAATAAATAAATAAAATATTTTATTGTCATTAGAAACATAAAAAAGGACTTGCGAATTGCCATATTTGAAATTAATGAAAAATGAAATTTGATTTACCATATTCTAAATTAGTAAAAAACTGATTTTCTCAGTTTAATGCAAAAACAAAACTTGTATTTTATTAATCCAATGTTACTAATTAGTGAAGAACTAACTTGATTATAAGGGTAGACTACTATTTCATATTAAAGAGAATGACCATAAAAATTTAAGAGATATGTTTACCTATCAAATTTTAGTCATTTAACATCTAAAGCTAGCAACAATGCCAAATTTAATATCTAAGAGGTAAAAGGGAACGATTAAATTTGCTATTCATTTAAAGAATTAAATATTTCAAATACACAAAAACAAACATAAATTTCAAATGATAATGTGCAATATTTTTAGTAAGAGATAACAATATGTATATCCAAAGGTAGATATTAGCTTAGAGGAGGAAAAAGAGGCACTAGACTACTAGACGAAACATGTGATAGTCTATTGTCGCATCTCTAATTTGGACAGAGATGGAGTCAAGCCATGAGACCCTAAACGCGCTTCCGAATTCACATCAAAAGAAAACAAAAGAAAACAATTAGTAACTAATTACGTGGGACAAAAAACACGTGGTAGATTGGGGGGGGGGGGGGCGCAATTTTAAAGCCCAAGTTCTAGATAGTCATTTGAGTTCTTCGCGGCTTATGTCTTTGTGATGGTTAATAGTGATAGACTAGACTAATTTGAATACAGTTGTTAAAAGAGTATCTTTGTCGAGGAACCACACTTCTCATTTAAAGGGCATGTTAAAATGAGCAGATACAAAAAAAACCAAAAGTTTCCTGACTCCATTAAGCCTAACAATAAAGAAAGGATGAAAGTTTTTTTTTTTTTTAAAATACTGAATCCAATTCTTAAAACAAAAAGTGTAACAACCACATTTATAAACAAATACCAAATTCATCGTCCAACTTAATTGAGAATTATCTTGCTGATCTGTATGGGTTAACCTTTATGTAATTAAACATGTATCTGTACTCTTTTGCATAAATTGATAGCCATAGAATGTTAACTCCAACTAGAAACTTAAAATTAATGTCATTATTTAAGCTAGTTACCTACACTAGGTTATTTAAGTTGGAGCAACACTTAACCTGATAAGAAAATTCAATTAGAAATTTAATTTAACATTGAAACCTCATGCTAACTTAATCACATCTAAAACTAAAGTGACTAACCCCATTTTTCAGTTATAAGATCAAATAAAAATAGTAAGCCTTAAAATCATACAAACATATTTTGAAGGTTAAAGTATGCTTGGCGTTTTCCATGAACCTAGAGTTAGTGAGGTCTTGTAATCACATAGACAAGCATAGAAGAAACATATCAAATAGCCAGGCCATGTGCAAACATCGCAATCGACATTACGATAATCTTACAATAGCCAGCCAACGTAAAAAAAAGGGCAGCTCGGTGCACTAAAGCTACCGTTATGCGCGGTGTTCGGGGAAGGGCCCCACCACAAGGATGTATCGTACGCAGTCTTACCTTGCATTTCAGCCAGAGGCTGTTTCCAAGGCTTGAACCTGTGACCTCCTGGTCACATGGCAACAACTTTACCAGTTACTCCAAGGCTCCCCTTCAGCCAGCCAACCAGATGTTAAAACTAAATAGATGGACAACTACACACACCCACAAATGTCGAACATCACAGAGTGTATTTCACACTGCTTCACGGGAATGCGAAACAGTTAGCAAGCACACAATAAAGTATAGATAATTAAAGACTACCAGAAAACTTTTGTTGCTTCAGGCTTGTATTTGTAACTATCCAAATGAAATAACTTTGAGCAACTAATATTACCGTTCGAGAGTTAAAAGCTCCAGCTTGTCTACCTTAGTTTGAGAGCCTAAACTAGTGTCATTATTTAATCTAATTACCTATATTAAAAGAAAACAAAATGGTACATGCTTAGCCATAGAAAAAGCTATTCAAACAAGTTAAAAACTAACTTCACATTGAGTTGTCAAGCCTCTCTAATTATTTCTAGCACCCTAGTTAACAAAAAACAGAGAACTCAATCTACAGAGAAATACTTTCAAAAGTTTAAGGCTTGTAGAACATGTTTTAATGCTAAGTTGTAGGTTAAAAGTCATGTTCAAGTAAACAGCTATCGTAAACAGTGCCGTGGGGATATCATATTCAAGTGTACATGCAAAAGAATGCCAAAATCCCACAATAGACACTCAAGCGTTTGTAAAGCTTTGACCCCTTTAAAAAATGAGATAGTTGTAACTTCAGGATCATCTTACAGATTTCAAAATCATAGAAAATTATAAGTTCATGAACACCAAAATTATTTTGTTCATCGCACATAGGAAAAAGTTTACATCCATACTTTTAACACCTAAATTTACTTGAAAATATGTCAACTTGCTGTGCTTTCCTATTTTTTTTGAAAATAGTTTTCATGCCTTATTAATGGATGCTGAGGTCTTGTAACAACAGAGGAGAGCGTAGGAAAGTCAAGAAACCATTACCAAGTTCAAAATACTTGAAGCATTGTCACAATGAACTCAAAAGAAAACATTTAGTTATACATATTTGAACATTAAGAGACACTTAGAGCTCTGTTTCAAATTGATTTAGGATTATAGATACTATACAAATATGCCTTGACTTTACATCTCAAACCAAAGATATAGCCAAATAACTGCTGATATGTCTAAATTTTTTAAGAAATAACAAAAATTTATGTCGGACAACCAATAATTCATGTAGTTTGCATGTTTTAAAACCTTCCCTTCTTAAGAAGAACAAACAACTCAACTCTCGTAGAACTCATAACTAGGCGCAAAGACAAGTTTAAAAGATGTTATTTATCGATGTTTTCGGGTACAAGAATCTGTATATACACGCAACAATAACTTCAACACAAGTTCAAGTCTAAGATTAGAACACTTATGAAGTTTCTTAACACCTTCAAAACAAGATTATAAATAATCTATCCAAAAAGTATGTTAACTTTCAAAAATCAGATGAAACAGAATTTTCAGTCCAAGTCCCCGACTTCACGGAGTGTCCTTAAGGAATAATTACCCTCACTTTACTTGAGGTTATGGAATCTTCCTCCCAGGATAAAATGGCCAAACAAACCAATTGTAGCAGTACCTCAAACAATTGGAATCTCTTCGAACTCACTCAACGGTTTGATTGATCACACGGAATATTTTTGTAGACAAGAAGAGTTTGTATGTTCAAAAAAAAAATTTCGTAGCAAAACCTGTGGATGAAAGCAGGTTTTTATAGCCATCAAGTGCTTCTTCTGAAAGGTGGCAATGGTTCACTTAAAAGGTGTGACTTTTCTGTAAAATCATGTCTCTTCGTCTAAAGAATGCATCTTTTCCGAATAGGCATACCATTTCATGAATCTGTGTGTCATTTCGTTGAAGGGTTGCATCCCTTTTGAAGCATCAATTTGCTTCTGCACTGTATTTCGAAATAGTGTTTCCGCTACTGCATGTATGCATATAAATGGAGGATCAAAACACAGAAATAATTTTTTGCATTTTTTTCTTTGGCATTTTCGAATTAAATTTCTGTCAAAAACTTTGACCAAAAAAATAGATCTCATCGATTGATCATTTTTCGAATTCGAAGCTAAAGCCGATGCCGAAGCCGAGCGAGTGACGATGACGACGATGCAAGGCACCACTTTGTTCTTGCCTCACTATCCGTATGGAGTAAGTGCTTCTTATTATAAACACTTCAAAGTTTCCTTCTCCCACCAATGTGGGAGAATTAGTGAACTTTCCCTTAAAAGAGTATACTTTTCATTTTAGTGTCTCTTTTTCTCTCCACCATTTTTCCTCCATTTCCATTCACATTTTTCATACATATTGAACCCAAAAATCTCCCAAATGAATGGGGAATGACTACTTTTTTCATAAAATTTTATGGACAAGTATGTGATCATCAAGCAAAGACTGATTGCATCTGGATAAGTGGGTTTCCCTTTGAACTTTCGTAGTGAACATGCATCGGATGCGCTCGATCAAT